>NW_013563094.1:0-11731 GCF_000968595.1 Rasamsonia emersonii CBS 393.64
ATTATATCCTAGCCTTTAATTTTAAAATCAGATTATATATAGGTATAACTACTTGTAAGAGAAATATAAGGTTAATATTATATATATTGCTTTTTAGATACCTATTTTTAATTTTACATAAAAATTACACTGTATTTTATATTATTCCAGTAAATAATAGAGTAGACTACTTCTGATTAATGCTGTATGCTGTAAATACTTTATAATTATAGTATATAAAATATCTCTTTAATATCTTTAAAGCTTGTTGAGATATGAGCGTACAAAAAACGCATTTTGTATGGGTATTCTAGTGATCGGAGCAACCGGGTGATCGAAACAGCCGGGAAATACGTTATGGGATGGACATACATCTTGGGTTAAGTTTTAGTTCTCTCATCGTTAATCACTAACCAACCATTTTCTAGTCTAGAGACTAGACCTAGACTGTAGAGGCTCTGGAGAATATATCCGTTTCCAGCTAACTAACTCCCGAAAATGGCAACATTTAGCGTCTACCTATCTTTGTTCACATCACACCGCTTTTTACTACACTGAATATTCCCCAAAAGATCGACCAGACATCATAATGGGATTTAGTATCTGGACATTTCTATTAAAGAGTTTTTGTTCTTCTGCACTAAATTCTTGTTTTCGACCAAAATTGACGTTCGTTGGTCGTGTTATGCGTTTGCGGAGTATTCTGCTGTGACGTGTCGAGATATCGTGGCAGCGATATTAGAGGTTCGAAGGCATGGAACTAGACTAGGCTGCTAGAACGATACTGCGGAGTACATATTGATTGCAACTAGGACTAGAGAGAAATCCACATCTACGGAGTAGGTCAAGATACCTGATATAATCAAACAATAATAGACAAATTAACTGTATGAGTACTCAAATTTCTGGTTTGGCCCCCGTGTAGGATTTGCAGAGTAATTTCATACAACCAACAAATAATAATTGGGGGCTACAAATTAACCTCCAACAGTACTCCGTACGTGTAGCCAATCTTTTGCCAAAATAAGGCAGCAGAACATACTCCGTACCTATGACGAGGCGCTGCTCTGTGCGGTGTGCCGCACTGCTCCACAAAGGCAACACTTCTGCCAGTCTGTTTTCTATTAATATTTTGACAGTTGAAGGATCGGCTCAGCCCCAGCACTGCCCAGGAACCATCAACCAACAGCTTTCTGGCAGTTTATTGGTTGGTGCAATGTAGCAACAAAGCTTCGCCTAATTACTAGCCCTGGTGGGTAATTAACCAACATCAACAGCAATCTATATAGCCTTGTTGGATGCTCAGCTCTCAGCTCAGCTTGTTTTGTCACTCATCTCTCAGACTCCTTCAATCTGATCAGACTCTTCTTTGTGTGAAGGGCTATCTTATCAGGGTTGAGAGTCTGTTCAGCTTTTTTTTTGACCTAATTTGCAACGAAACCATCGATTGATTGTAGTGATTCAACAGACAACCAACATATAACCCACACACGCTATTTTCATTAGTCTGTTGAACGCCAAAATGAACGCGCTCTTCATCGTCCAGCTTGTCGTTTATATCCTGCTGTGTCCGCCCATCCTCTACGTCTGGTACCACCATGGCTGGCCCGGTTTCCTGGGATGGGGATACATGGTAGTTTTCTGCGCGTTCCGCATCATCGGCGGTGGCATGGCGATCAACGGCACCGGCACGGGGCCAGCTATCCTCGCAGGACTGGGGATTTCCCCGCTCTTGCTGGCTGTGAACGGAATTCTCGATGAAGCGTATGTATATTCGTCTTGAACGAAAGAGAAAATGGCGGTAGCTAACCCAAACATCGACAGTCGAATCTATCGCAAGCCCGACCAGAACAGATACCTGCGTCTGCTGCTCCTTGCCGTCATGACCGCCATCGTTGCCGCGGGCATTGCTGAAGCTGGCACGGGCGCTGCAGCGCTGGGCGGCAGCAACCCCAGCTCCGACGACGTCACCAATGCTTCGATCGGGGTTGGGTTGTTCTTCACCACATGGGTGCTTCTCGTCGCCTGGGGGTTGTTCCAGCTGAGATCGACGCAGCAAAGACGGGATGCCATTGCTTTCCGGGAAGGCACATTGGTAAGATCTCTACATCTCTATAAAATGATGAGTGCATTGCATTGCTGACATCCCCCGCAGCTCCTCTACGCTATCTTCGCCTCCCTCATCTTCGTCGGAATCAGAGTGACATACATCCTCGTCGCGGTGGCCACGAAGAAGGAGTCCTTAAACCCGATTACCGGGTCGCTGGTCGTCCGGGTCCTGCTCAGCTTCCTTCCCGAGCTCATCAGCAGTTTGATTTTGATCTTTGCCGGTTTGAAGACACTGGAAGTGGGACAGATTACGAAGGCGGGATATGGTGTGCCGACGGCTATGGCATACTCGGTATGGAGGAATTAATTGCGCTTATTAGGATGAATGTAGACGTATTTTTCCTTTTTTTTTTCACTTACTGTATTGGGTATGTGGTGTGGAGTTTATAATATATTTTTTTTTTCGTGTCATGTTTTGTAGGCTCCTGTGATGGGTCATGTTGGCTCTTCTCTATTCAAATGAAGGATACACTGTGTTCCATAGAGGGATAAAGAGGTACAATGATGTACATACATATGACTGAATGAAAAAATAAAGGAATCTGATCAAAAATGGAGCTTTGTCGCTGCTGCTTTGCATGTCGAGGTTTTGGATATATACCAGTTTCTCAACGGAGATGGAATTCTTCTATAAAGATACCACTGGAAAAAGAAAATAAACTTATTGATCGATGACTCAATCGATCATTATATTAGTGAATCGATCCTCCAATCCTGACCACCTTTTTGCCTCCTTTTGTTTTTGTGTTAATTCATTCAAGTCACAGAATTTTTTTTCTTAAAAAAATGAGGCACCAATCTCCTAATTAAACATATTGAAAGTAAGTACATACAAAGTTGACTGGCTTGAATTGAAATTCAATTTCTGTTTTTTTTAATCTTCCCTACAGCTAGCTGGGTTGGTTCATGTTTCGTCAGCGAGCACCATATGATATACACATGGTTGTGAATTGTTATGGACTCACAAGAAGCAATATCAACTAATTTGTTTGTGCATATAGAGCTAAGACTGTCGCCTTCCTGAGTGGAAGGTGATGCTGATTGATTCTAGCCGTTGGATAAGCAGCACTCTTTGCATTGAGTTGGTTAGGTATGTATGTACTGTACGTACATGCATAAAGCTGCGAGTCAGTAGACTCAATATATAATGCGTATCTAACGAGAAATTCCTTATATCAATAGGTCTACCAAAGACATGTCAACTAGCAGTTCTAATTCCCAATAATGTAAAGACCAGTAATCCAGGGCGAGAATAATAAAGGCCCCTTCTATCAAAAAGAGCAAGCAAAGCAGACTGCCCGTCCTTAGGGATCGTCGGCGTGGACAGATAGGCAGCTTCAGTAAAAAGGATCCCCCGTAAGAGGACTTACTCCACGGCAGGTGTCCTCCTATAGGAACAATATAACCTCCTGTCTAGCTCCGAAGGAGACATCGGGGTCATGTTTCTAGATAGGCGACCCCTCCACTAGTAATACCAATAATAAACCAGAACAATGGGACAGCCCAAGCATGCGAATACGCTTAGTAAATAAGCTTAACCGCTAGCAAGACTATACAATATAGTTGGTATTGCCAAGAAAGAAGATCTGGAGTTCCTTTACCATATCAAGGGGTTCGACGAGGGAAAGCCTGAAAGGAAGGTTTATCCCCCATAGAGTTCAATAATCAATCGATCGATCGATCTCGGTACCAAAACTGGGATCATAGAGCCTCTCTCGGCGGAGTCACGCCAAGCATATGATAACCTATACAGCCGTCTTCCTAAAAAATGGCATGCATACACTATAGTCTATGCAGGTACGTACTTAAGCTTACTGCTTAACTTTGAGTTGGAGTTCCCTCCCCAATAGTCTAGACTATCGAGCAGCCACAGTGTATTGTAAGTTTGTGACTATGAAGCTTGTCCGCTCTCAGTTAAGGATAATCTAGTCTTAAAGTATGTGGATGACTATATACAATCCATCCACGGTTTTGGGCTTTTCCCCCGCAGACTCAAATTCGTGAAGGTAATTTTTTTTCTTTGCTTTCATCCTCACTAGGAATAATAGTGAAATTTAAGCTTTTAAGCTCAATAATAATCCTTTTCCCCATTTCTTTTACGTACAAAATTAGGCCCCAATTAAGGAGTACGGAGTATATAATGATATAAGAGGAATACCGTAAGCTATTCAGCTAATTTTCTCCTGTATAATTAAATTCAAGCCACGCCGTCAATTAAACTTTGACGATTCCTGGCCGCCAAGAAAGTCCTCCATTTCTGCTGCACTATGCAATTCAATTCTCCACCTTGACAAGAAAACTTCCAACCTTAATATTATCTGACTTACTCAGGGAAGGGGGGACGCCACGGCCCACAACAGCACGTTGTGAATACTCACGTGGATTGTCCACATGAGGCCTCAATGATCAATTATAACTTGTGTACTAGAAGAACTCTGGAGACTACTGAATACTGCCCCAGTGCTCAAAATGTATATTCAAATTGAACGAACGAATGAATTCACCATCGGCGGCCTGCCCTTGCCCCCTGGATAATAGACAATTTCACAAATAATGAGGTATTTTCTTCTTCATCAAGTACTGAACTTGAAAATGACAAATGAAATTGAAGAAAAAAAAAGTATGCAACACTTCAACAGAGTTTTATCCAAGTTCTGTCAGATTTTCAATCCCAGCTAAAAAGAGACGTCGCACGTTTGCTTCTAGCTGAAATCCTATGACAAGTTCTTCATTCCGATTGTCATTGTTATGTGGTTCAGAGGGTATTAAAAAAAAGAAGAAAAGAAAAGAAAAAGAAGAGAAAAGAAGTGGGAAAAATAAAAAAAGGCATTTCGCTTATGGTAATAATGAATCTTCGTATATCTTTGTATAATACAACCCACAGCAGCCATACAGAGTAGTCTGCGGTATGGAAGTTCTATACAGGACACCACGTCGTAAAATCAACAGAAGAGACATATCGAACTTGTATGTATTACATGTTGCTATGAGAAGTGAACTTGACTAGAGGAAATTATTTTTGTCGCTTTGGGCTTATAATCAGTTTTTGTTCTTCAATTTTTTGTCATGCTTCTACTAGCCGGCCTTATTACATGACTTTGTCTTTCTCTGCTCTGCTAGCCTTATTTCTTCGTTTTCTTTGTATTACATACTCCGTATACAAAGTATTACTATTAATTAATGAATTGATATCTTATCAGTTCTTGATCTTGTCTGTTAATCCCTATCTGCAGTCTAAGATCAGATTAGTAATAAAGCCTGAAGAATTAAGCCGTTATACGGAGTTCGCAGTTCAGGGTATTAATAATTAATCAGTTCTGTGACAGCATACTCCGTACTGATCGACGCAGACCCTGGCCTGGTTAGCTCTTAGTTACTGGGTCAGGGTCTTGACTAATAACGGCCGGTCTGTGACGATAATAGCATCTATATCCAGGGCCCTGGTGAATAACGAACTGTTGGTTTTTATGCAGGCTAGACGAGGCTAGCCTACACAATCCCTGTCGCGGGTAACCGGGTTCTGTACCTGCGTCGTAATAGTACGTGTCTATGTCTATGTCTCTCCTTGGGTAGGTGATGGCAATCAACGCTCCTGTCAATCACGGCTCTGCTGCGTATACTAAACTACTCCGTACGGAGCACTCGACATGCGAGACACGCGTCAAAATAGGCTTAGGGTTGACATGTAAGCACTCAATCCGCAATTAAGTTAGAGATTGTCATTAACAGTCAATCAAATCCTTAATTCTTAGTTAAAGCAACTCATTCACGGTCCTGACCATCGAATAACGACCTAACCGGACTCCAGACTGCAATCTATCCATAATCTATAGTCTCTATTAAATATGTGTCTGATTCAACTAACTAGCCTCTCTGAGAAACGAATCGAAAGAAACATACTCTGTCTATCCTCTGCCAAGTACAAATGAGGAAGATCAAACGAGGGTCGCAGACAGCAAGAGCAAGGAGCGAATGCAGTCAAGGAGCGAATGCGGTCAGGTGATGGTCACGGGACGAGTTCTTCGCTTTTCATCTTGCATCCGGTCAGTGACACACCTAAGACTAACGTCGACAAACGCACAGCTTACAATACTACAGCTTGTACAAGACAAGGTCTCCTGACAGGAGCTCCGACAGCCCTCTTTACAGGGACAGCATGTGCGCCTTCTCGTTGCCATTCTTCGCCGCCTCGCGCCTCTCCTTCTGCACCAGCGCCGCGTACAGGAGAGCGGACACGACTCCAGCGATGCTGACGCCGATCAGGACCCAGTACCCCGTCCGGTAGTACGGCGCATCCTGCTTCAGGAACGTGAACGTCGCCACGATACCGCCCGTGTTGCCAAAGCTGATCATCCAGGCCGAGCCGATACTGCGCTCCACGTGGCCCTTCAGGTTCATCAGGTACCAGCACACGACACTGGCGCCAGCGCCCAAAGACCCCATCGTGACGAGGCAGATGCCCGCGTATTCGGTCGAGAAGTGCTCCTTGCCGTGGATGCTGACCAGGATGGCGAGCCCGGCGATCATCAGCGCGTCGCCGAAGAGAATGTACGGCAGCCGGACGCGCGTCTTGTCCGACATGTACGCCATGATGAGACACAGGCCGAGGGCGGCGGCAAAAGGAGGCACCGAGTGCAGCTGGGTTTGCACGACCGAGTAATGCAGAGTCTGCACGATCGTGGGCAGGAAGTACGCCAGGGCGTACACAGGAACGACAATGGCTGAATACAGTCAGCTGATGAAGGCCCAGGCACTCAGTCTAACGCCCACTTACAAAAGTACATGATAGCAACAACATAGTTCTTGGGGTCCTTGAAGTAGTTCACGACATCCCGGAAGGTGACGGAGACCTTGTGGGATTCGTCGGTTCGTGTCTTGGCCACGACGAATCTCCTCTCCTCCTCGGTCAACCACTTCGCCTCGCGCGGGAAGTCAGCCAGCCCCCAGAAAGAAATGATGCCGACCACGATGGTCAGGATGCCTTCAATGATGAAGATCCATCGCCAGTTGCTGAGCCCGCGAATGCCATCCATGTTGGCGATCGCCGTGGCGAGCAAGCCGCCAAAGGCACCGGCGATGATGACGGACGACCAGTAGAGGGTAAATCGCTGCTGCGCCTCTTCATGCTTGTACCAGAAGCTGATTAGATAGAAACTGCCGGGGAAGATACCTGCTTCCGCCAGGCCGAGGAAGAAACGCGTCGCGATGAGACCGCTGTAGTTCTGGACAAAGCCCTGGCACAGCATGACAATGCCAAACGCCGTAATCGAGAGGGACAGCCAGACATGCGGATTGAACCTCTTCATGGCAATGTTCGACGGGATCTCGAAGAGGACATAGGGCACGAAGAAGACGGTCAGGGCGATGTTGGGCTGCTGGCCGGTAAGGCCCAGCTCCTTGGGCATGCTCATGGTGAGCGCATTGCTGATGTTGACCCGGTCCAGGAAGGCGACGAAGTAGACGAGAAACAGCATGGGCAGCACATGGAGGTCGATCTTGCGAAGTAACTTGGCTTCGTTAACAGGCGGCAACTCCTCCACGACGAGGGCTTCTGGGCTTTGCGGAGGCTCTTTGACTGCCTCTTGGCCTGCTTGGCGTCAGATCCACTGAATACGATATGTATGCAAACACGGATTCCACGATAGGAAGAGCATACTGGTAGAGCTCATCTTGACAGAGCGTGCGTCACTTGCTGTTTCTTCCAGTCTCGCCAAGGTCAATCGCTGTTGGCCTGCTGAATGCACATGGAAGGTGAAAACAGACCGCGAGCGAGGATGCAGGAAGAGGGAGCGCGAGGGGGCGGGCGAACGCCATTTCAGACAAGCTCAGCCAAGGCGATGATCCCTGTCGGTTACACGGGCTGTCTGCTGCATGAGCTAGCAAGGGCCTCGCCTGCACTGGAATGTCGATTTGTGCGGTTGCGACTGTGCCGCCGGCGACTGTGCTGTATACCTCCATCGCCAACAGAACAGTGGGCCAGCCTAGCGGCGGAGGTCTCCACCAGGACTATGCTTAGGGCAATACAGAGACCATGCCATGGGCCAGGCACAATTTTAGGCCGCCTACAAGCTTTTATAATGCCCTTGGGCGCAGAGATATGCATCGACTAAGCAGCCTAACCGACGGATCAGATTCCCCGCTGTCACCGCTGCACGGGCCGAAAGGTCACACCATTGCCGATGCTGTAATATACATACGCTAGAGAGTCCTCAATATTTACCCCAGGTGCGAACCCTAAATTACCGATACCTGAAGACTCTCCTTTTCTGGCAGACGCACAGGTCTAGGCGCTGGCCGGACCAAGATAGTGACTAGCGTCCGTGGATAATCTTTTATCACTATGTCGTCTCAACCTTGACAAGGCCTCGGCTCCATCGATGCCTGCGGCCTGCCTAATCCGATGGAGTATTCTATACTCCGTGGAGATGCCTCCCAACCAATGGTCGCTTACGGTGCCGAGGCTGGTTCAGCTCGTGCTGCTGCACCGAATAACATTCGAACTATTATCGGGGACTGACGTGGGTACTGCCGCGGGTTGGTCGCCTTTCTCCTGATCGACAGCCTGTCAGTAACGTTCGCGAAAACCCCAGGCCGAAAACCCTGGCGGATTATGTATGTCCTACAAGGAGAGGGGTATCAGATGCGACTCTTTAACAGCCTTATCATCACTTGTCTCTCCGGGCCATGCTGTCCTGTCCCATCCCATGGACGATGCCCGTCCTTCTTGCACCTAGGATCAGGACTTTTGCCCTCGACTTCAGCTTCTCAGTCGCCAACGTCTGACGAGTCGAGAAAGGCAGAGCCTTGATCGAGTCTCGTCCTTGGACACCATGACTGACACCACGACGTCGCTCCCACCGGGCTTCACGCCTGCTCTGAAGCCGCCGCCCGGCGTGACTCCCAATCCGGAGCACCCAGAGACCCTCACACCCAGAAGCAATCTCACCATCGGCATCTGCGTGTCCTTGGTCACCATCTTCTTCTTCTGCCGGGCCTACGTCCGCCTCATCATCAAGCGCACCTGGATCCTGGAAGACTGGTTTGCCTTGTTCTCATGGGTAGGCTCGCATTCGACCGAAGACTGCAGTCATCTCATCCTTCTGACCATCCGCAGATAGGCACCATCGCATTCTGCGCTCTCGTGGGCGCAACCATGGCGAACCATGGCGGCGAGCACATGTGGGACGTCACGGCGGCCCAAGTCAAGGCAGCAAATTATGTCCGTACCTACTTAACCTTTTGGTTCGACTGGGACAGACTGGTTTTGCTAACGCAAAAGGCAGTATTTTACGATTGCTTCGGTCGAGTACGGAGTCACGATCTGTCTGACCAAGCTCTCCGTATTGTGCCTCTACCGACGTATCTTCTCGACCCGGCGCTGGAGCCCGTTCGACATTCTCATTGTGGTGCTGATGGTGATGTTGGTCCTCTTCTACGGCATCACCTGCTTGGTGAAAATCTTCGAGTGCACGCCCCAGGCCAAGATCCTCGATAAGAGCATCCCGGGAAAGTGCATCAACGTGTCGATGCTGCTCGATGCCAGTGGGCTGTTTAACACTCTGACCGACTACCTCATCCTGTTCCTGCCCGTGCATGCGGTGTGGAAGCTGCAGTTGACCAAGAAGAAGAAGTTTCTTGTCATATTGGTGTTTACATTTGGTCTTTGGTATGTTCTCTATTTTCGACTCTGATTTTTGTTTCTTGACAATCTGCTAACTCACTCTAGTGCGCCAGTTTTCAGCACAATCGGGTTCGTTGTCCGGTTTCAATACGATAGCAACCCGGACACCAACTGGAACGATCCGTTGATTCTACTCTGGGGGTGAGCACAATTCCTTTTTTTTATTTCTGATTCTTGCTGACGTCCCCAGTGTGGCCGAACTGTGCAGCGGCAATCTCTGCCTCTGCTTCCCCGAGATGATCATCCTGTTCAACCGCAAAGCGCGCAGCCGCAGCAAGCCCAGCGCGCAACGGGAGAGTATCCTGAAAGCGTCAGCCGGCACGCGGTCACGCAAGGCGGGACCCCGAGATCCGGACGCGATGTATTTTGAGCTGGACGACCACAACATGTACGGCGTACACGTCACGCCAGAGCGGGAACGGTCAGCATTGTCCGAGCCGGAGAACGGCGCGGTGCACGTCAGTTACGAGATCACGGTGGAGTCGCGAGAAGCTTAGCCAGAGCCATGCCATGTCTGTATATAGTTTAGTATTTATGTCGGATAAGTTGCAAGTTTCAGAATTTGCTGTCCAGAGTGGAGTACAAGCTTGCCTTGGCAGGCTGCAGGATATTCACATATATGGAATAGATTAGCTGGTTCTATCCCGAAAACGAACAAGCGAAAAGGGGGTGACGCCTGTCGCGACCAGCCTGGCTGCCTGAGGGGCGATCACCACCAATATTGAGTGCCTGACGATTCTCATCTTGATGTCTTGGGTACGTAGAGTCCACGCCGCACTGTACGGGGTCCTACAGTCTAATCTGGATCAGTACAAGACTCCGTATGGACGTATGCACGTACGTACTGTACGGAGTACGGAGCTAGACTCCGCATCCCTGACGGGGAGTCGTGGACCCTAGTCGGGGATTATCAGTATCAAAGACGCCCTGGTTGTGTATCAAGTAATCTGCACTGAGTATTCTGCACTCCGAACAGAGCATACAAAGTATGTCTGCGAAGCATAAAATAAACTATTAAATCCAAACAGCAAATAAATTAAATAAGCAAATAAATAAAAAAATAACTTCATACTATCCCAAACAAAGAATAAATGCTGAGTACTAAAGCTAATTGATCCGTCCGTCCGTCTGTCCGAGCGATACTAAAACCATGTAAACTAACTATACTATACTCAGTAGGCATGCTAAAATACTATCGATAGCCACCGGAAAAAAGTTGATCAATTTCCCTGCACAGTGTTTGATTTTAGCTAATTAGTACCCATTTCTTATCCACACAGGCCAGACAAGACAGCCAAGCGAGTCGTTCGCGCGTGTAAGGACTAAGGAGAAAGAACTCTCTGTCAGTCCCCGGACCTAAGCTAAGGGTCTTAATAATGTCAATTACTCCGTATAATGCTATGATTTGGAATTTGGTTTCCATTCTTCTTACTCCGGAGTACTCCATCCTACGGAGTATTCCCGATCAGTGTTTATATACCGCCCGGTCCTCTTGGCCAGGTGAGTGAGGCGAGGCCAGCGATGGCCCAAGAATGTGGATCGGCTGCTGCAACCGAGGTAGTACTATACTATACAAAATGAGGCAGGTATATTAACTCTGTCTGCAATATTAGTCTGTGCAGTGTACTGTACAAAACAATGTTAAAATTGAGGTGGGTATGTCCTGGACAGAGTAGGAAATAACCCCGGACTTTACGGAGTAATATCCACCGGATTAGCTTAGATGGAATTGGGTTTGAGGGGTTTTTCTTTTCTGGATTTCAACGGTCTTGCGTGACGTCTATCCTATCATATGTACGGAGTACTGCAGTGTGCAGAGTTGTGACAGTGACAGTGACAGCCACACTGACAGCAACTGACACAACTGACGCAACCAACGCCTAGGGCCGAGGCCGTTGTACTGCACCTGCGTGCAGCCTGCAGGGTTCTGCAGCACCCGTGGAGCTGGGACATTCCTTCAGC
>NW_013563093.1:0-30389 GCF_000968595.1 Rasamsonia emersonii CBS 393.64
CTCTGATTGGTCTGGACAAATTTGACCTTACCATCGCCTGAGGGCAGGCTCTATTTTGGAGGGGGGGGGTGGATGTGACGATTCAACTTGCCTGTCGTCACGTGAGCGGTGAGAAAAGCGGTGAGGTATAGGTACGGCAGAATACTTGCATAAATCGCCTCGCTAGCGACCTGGCTCCCTTCCTTCTTCTCCTCTCCTCCCAGCCTAGTCTCTTGTAATTTAGATCGCTCCTAGTGATAAGAAACTGCTCTATTGCCTGGAATTGGATCCGTCACACTTATTAGAATATTAACCCTAAGAACCTAGCCTAATAAGCTAAAGTTATAGTTTTAAAACTATATAAAATATTAGGCCTTACCTATATCTTTATAATAGTTATATAATAGGCCTAAGAAAATATAGTAAAATAGCTTAATAATAGGGAGAGATAAGGTAGATAGAGGGTGAATCATAATAAATATAAGTTTAAGTCTAAAAGAATCCTTATATTACTTTAGATAAGATACATATTTTTAAGTATTTTAAAAGATTAATTATGGTTAATAAGTATTTATAAATATATAGCTAGGTAGTTAGGCTAATTACTTAGATAGGTTTTTAACTAGTCTATCTTATTTATTATTTTCTTAGGGAATTTTAGAAAGAAGGATAAATAAGAATAATAAAAGGTAACCTATAATATATAATCTAGATTAAGCCTTAAAATATTTAAAAAGCGATCATCGATGCCAAGGGGAACCTGAATCTCTACAAAGAGTCCTCCTGCCTGACCGAAAGCACTTGTTGTAACCCTGAAAAGTCCGGCTCCAACAAGTCTGCGAATGATCATCTTAGGCTTGACTTTAATGAGTGGGTTGGTTAGTCAACATCCTAATGGATTTTAGTTTAATGCAACTGCTGCTGATAATTGACTGTTTCCCAGGTTCTTTTCATATTTACGCCGTCAAACCCGGACAAGCTGTCTAGTGTCTCTCCCCCCCCCCTTCCCTCTCTCTCTTTTTATTTTTTTTTTTGTAAGTGGACATTCAAGGAGAGAGATGAGGAGAATGACGAGAATTCAGCTGGGGATATATTATTCCTATATTAAAGCTGTAAAGTAATCCATTCATGGCTGACTGTCAAAAATCCTAATATCGTTTCTTTGGTCCTTTCTCTTTTTTTTTATTTCCTTTACTGTGTTTGTTTTTTATCATGTTCTTTTTTCTTTGTTGCACACCTAGACAAGCATAAGTGGCTAAATATGACCACCTCAACTCAGTCCTTCCAACCCAGTCGCTTCGCCACAAATTTCACAGCATAGACAAGTCCCAGAAGCACAGGAACCTCAATCAAAGGACCCACGGTAGATGCAAGAGCCTGGTTGCTGTTCGCCCCAAACGTCGCAACAGCGACGGCGATAGCAAGCTCAAAGTTATTACTTGCTGCAGTGAAGCTCTGGGTAGCAGCGAGCTTGTAGCCGAATCCCAGTCTATACGTGACGAAGAGAGTGGCGAAAAAGACAATTATGAAATAGACAGCGAGAGGTGCGGCAACACGCACGACAGACACAATCTGATGGACCACCTGTCGTCCCTGAGAAGCGAATAGAACCAGAATCGTGAACAAAGTCCAATGAGTGACCAAGGGCTGATCCATTTCAGAAACACTTGGTCGTACCAACGCGGGCTGGTGATCTGCCGAAGGGTGAAGCGCGTAACAATTGCTGCACCCAGGGGAATCCCAAGAAAGACTGCAACACTTTTTGCAGCAGTGGAATATTGGAAGGTGACTGAATCGCCAGCTCGGCTGATAACTTCGATGAAGAAGACTCCTAAGGGCGCGAAGAGCACCATTTGAAGAAGAGAGTTGATGGCAACAAGGATAGCACAGTATTCGGTATCACCTCCTGCGAGCCCGGTCCAGATTAAGACCTAGTGAGAAGCATCAGTGTTAGCAAGTACATCAATGATTGGGAGAGAGATGAAGTTGGTGGAGTAGACTCACCATAGCGATACATCGGGCCAGTCCAACGAGGATCAGTCCCTCACGCAGCTCCGGCTCGTCTGGCAAGAAAGCCCACGCCAATGCCAGCTGACAGAATTCAGCGTTAGTGAATACCTGTTAAGTGATAATAGCAAGGAATAACATACCATCAGGAAAGGCGCGATGATCCAATTGAGAAACACGCTGAATGCAATTTGAATCCATATCTCGCGTGTCCGAAAGACATGATGCAAAGACTCGTATCGAATTTTACAAAGGATGGGATACATCATGACGAGAAGACCGACAGCTGCAAAGGGAAAGTTAGTAGAATTTTCCTATAGTGTCGATATCAGGGTCACTGCCTACCAATTGGAACAGAGACACCAACAAACGTTCCCTTTTGCAATGCAGGTCCAGTATTTGGCACGAAGTTGCCCAGAATAATTCCAATTGCCATAGCTAGAAAAATCCATACCGCCAGGAAGCGGTCGAGGATACCGAGATTCTTGAATGCGGACTGTTTCGCTTGTGGCTCATCCGACGACTGTGAGTCGCCGTGCTTTTCCACATCACAGGCTGGTGAAGCGAACTTATCAGCGGCAAGATCAGATCGAGTGCCCAGATCGGACGGTTGATCATGAGGAGCCTCTATAGAAGCCATCTTTCATTTATTTTGCATGAAAAATATAGTGTATACCATAGTGTAGACCAAGTGGGAAGACGGCAATGGTTGAAGGGAAGTCTTGGGCTTTATAGGGTGGTCAAGAATGACCGACTTATAGACGAGAAGAAGCGGTTGTTTTTTGCCACCTGTCGTGGAAAAGGGAACGCTGATCAAACCGCCTCCACCGTAATGAAGATACTGTGCATTGGTAACCCCAATGCTTGATAGTTCAGCAAACAACCAATACTAGAGTTTTCTTCCTCTTTTTCCTGTTTTTTTTTTTCTTTGTTTCCCTCGGATCACGGACTGGGCGCAGTATGATAGCGGGAGAAAGATTAAAGTTTATGAAAGGATCTAGACTAGCGTCCATTCTCCATCCACTAGCCTTTAGTTTACTGGGGAGTATTATGTATGCTGGAAAGAAAAAGCTTCAGAGAGCGGAAAGTTGTCTGTCACCGCCACCAGCCAATGATAGTCCGGGAGTGACACAACTCCAGAACTGTATACTGTGTATCTAGTCCAAAGGGCATGGCATTATTTTATTTATTCGGATCTCCAGAGAATGAAACCTACCTGGTCATTCATCCCTCCAGTTTTGGGGTCGAGGTCAGTGTCAGAATCACCAGCATTTTCTCCTCATCGATTTTTTAAATGGCAGCTTCAGCCTCAAATATCATCAGTAAGAATGAACCTAGCAAAGTAATGCCACCATCCGAAGTTCCATGGCATGCGGCTTATCCTGCTGCAAGGAGTGTGGCAGTCTCTCTATCTCGTCAGGAGTTGCTACAGTGGTTTCGAGATGGTAAACGAGTGGGAAAGGATTTTGTCCTTGTTGACCTGCGACGGACTGATTTCGAGGTATGCTGAGAGGCTTGAGGTCCATGGGACAGCAGAATACGCTGACGCACAGCTGCAGGGAGGTACCATCCGAGGATCCTTGAATCTCCCAGCACAGAGTTTATATCCTACCATTCCGACTCTTTATTCTCTTCTATCTAACAGCGGTGTGAAACATGTTGTCTGGTATTGCGGTCAGTGTTGTCAATTCAGAGAGTTCTACTATTTCTTAAATCAATTTTTTTTGTTTTCTGGTGGCTAACACAGATATCGCTTATGTACAGGTTCATCAAAAGGCCGCGGAACACGTGCAGCAGGTTGGTTTGCGGATTATATTGAGGAACAGCGAGATAAATCCCTGAAGAGCCTTGTGCTGGATGGGGGGATTAAAGGGTGGGCCACTGCTGGGGCGGAGTACACGCAACTGATGGATGAGTATGATGCATCAGTATGGACAAAGTAGTTGGTCTGTCTGATGAGTCGGAGATAGCATATACCCATGTCTCTAGCCTTAGTACTGTGCACTTACCATGGCTAAGAATAGCGCTTGCTCCATGATACAGGGATCTGTAAGAGGCATAAGTTCTCTAATAATGTTCTATATCCTCTAGCATGTATAAAGCCAATTGATTGTGTCATTTAGCTAAAGTACTGTTCCTTCTTTTTGCCTCTTTCAATCTCTTCTCAGCTCTTTCGCTGAAACGATCAGCAAAGAGACCCATGTGAGGCCGCATCAGAATGGTATATTTGACAAACTCCTCCATGCAATCCACTAGACGATCTCTATTACCACTAGGCATGAGTCGCTGGTCTCCCGGTTGACCTTCATCCGGAAAATGTGTATATGCTTTGGGAATTGATGATTGATTCGGAATAGTAAACATACGCATCCAACGGCCAAGAATGCGTAGGGAGTTAACTGTATTGAACGATTGTGATCCACCACACACCTGGACAATGGCAAGCGTTCGGCCTTGTGTCGGACGGATGCTTCCAGTGGTCAGAGGAATCCAGTCAATCTGATTCTTGAAAACCGCGGTCTGGCACCGCCAGAGAAGAAAGAATAAGTAATCAATCCATCAAGTGTTTGAACAGATTCAGGGAGAGGAAGTTACTAACCAAATTGCCATGCTGTTCTGGTGAGACCCAGACATGCCCATCACTCCAGTTACTGAGCTCTCGGAGCTCCCTCACTTTAGGATGGCCATGATCGGTATCATTTTTCAACGGTAGCCCTTCGGGGTCGAAGACGCGCACATCACAGCCAAGTCGGAAGAGGATACGGCAAGCTTCGAATGCCACAAGCCGTGAGTATGACCTTCTCCGAAGACTGCCGTATAGTACAAGGACTTTCAGCCTCTTCTTTGTATTCTGTAGATCATTCTCTGCCATATCCAGGACGGTTGTCAACTCCAGATTGTTCACCCAGTCCTCAGCCGCGTCTTCATTGAGGATGAATGGGCGGTACTTCTGACGAATATCAATGTCGTCTTCGCTTTCTGGCAAGGCCAACGATCGGTAATCTGGAATCTGTATCTCTCTATGCTGAGAATCCACGTCCGTCATCGCTGTCTGAGCACCAGTGGAATGCGCCATTCTTGCACCCACACAGTACAATGCACGTAGTCGGAAAGAAGTCGATGTAATCCGTTTACACGACAGTGATAGTCTAAGGCAAGAACTCATCGCGTGATTGGTAAAACTCTTTTAAAAAAAGACAGCCAAGCATTAAAGAAGAAAAATTCACAAACGAGACATGGATTACATATCAGAAAGGAATGAAAGAGAGATCAAATGAACATATATATATATATATATAATCATACCTTTCAGATTTGCGGGAGCGGGCGAACTGACGGCATTTTATACATGTACAGTAACTCACAGAGAATAGAAAAGTAGCGGTTATGCCAAGAGATTGCACCTCAAAATCACCAAGGTATGTCACTGGCAAACTCCCATTGGATAAGGGATGAAGGATGGTGGAGCCATGATGCCGGGCTAGACCGTCGCATTATTGAACCCGAGAGATATCTGAGAGAACTCTTGTAGTGCTTATTGATTGATAATGATATAGTGATCCAATTAGAAACAGTTTTTCCTTTTCTTTTCTTCTCTTCGCTTTGAGAATCTGAGTCTCAACTGTACTGCGAGGTGGCAAAAGTCCAATCTAGCTGAAAAGTTTGAAGGCTGGATAAACTTCGACAAGCTATCTGTTCTAGCGAATGATCCAAGAATACAACTTATCCAGCGAACCAGCGTCCATTCCAAAATGTTAGCTTTGTAAAATGCTTCGCGGTGTCTCTTGATTGTCTGGCTCACTATCATGACGAGGATGGAGACCAGGAACTCTAGAAACGCGAAGATGATCACTGGGGTAAGCGATACTGCTCATTGCACCGACGGAGGGGATTAATTGATCCTTAAGCAACTGATGATATTCTAGGCGGATCGCGCTGCTACGTCCGCTCGAATCCGTGACAACCAGCGGCGTTCTCGCGCGACGGAAAGAATACATTCAAGATCTTGAGCAACGCTTGAGAATGTTTGAAAGACTCGGTATTGAGGCGACACATGAAGTCCAAGCGGCAGGAAGGAGAGTAGCGGCAGAGAACGCTTTGCTCCGATCCCTACTGAGACTCCATGGTGTCACGGATGCGGAGGTTGAAGAGTATTTGAAATCACAAAGAGACCCAACAAGCCCTGGTCCGTCAACGGTAACGCCACTGTTGCCAACTCCGCGACCGCCACCAGCAAGCGATCCTCCGCCAACAGTCTCAAGTGATCATCTGATGAAACACCAGCTTTCCCAGCTAATTCCATCCCATCCGGAGACGAGCAGGGTACGCGATAATCAGCTTCAGGAGCCGGATGTTGTTGGGTTGCCTCTTCGCCACCAAAACCAGTTGCCATAGGGCATGTATATCTTCCCAACGGCCCAGATTCCTGTGGTGAGTGGCCGGCAGCCGTGGGTTCAGTCAATCTTGAACCCTCCTCTGAATTACAGCAATCTCGTGGCCAACTTGATACGGGCCAAGTCACATCGTGTGAGACTGCAGCCAGAATTATCACAATGATGCGAGGCTACTCAGATACACAGGATGCGCGGGCTGAACTAGGCTGTTCTTCTGAATCCAACTGTATGGTGAAAAACATGGCAATTTTCGAGATACTGGATAGATGATGAGCCTGGCATGCATGAACCTGGGGCCATTGCAACATGTCTCATCGCAATGACAGCCTGAATTCTGTTCTTTCTCCTTAGGTCTCTCGCGAAGTAAGTCCACACATTAATCATTAGCCGCTAAGAAATAATGTCTATTTGAAATAAATAGATTGAAGCCTAATCCAGTCTGTAAGTGACTGGTTACTATGACTAGAAATATCGCAATATACTTCTGTTCTTATTGCTCCATAAATATGACATATTTAGCAGCCTAACATTTATAATTTGAAGGGAGTTATGGAAGGGTTTAAAAGTACTCTAGCCTAACCTGAGTTCGTTGGAAATTGTATTTTTCTAAGTCTGTTGAAGCCAGCGCATTAGGTATATAGCATCTGAGCACTGCAAGGAGCTCAAGCTGCGGGTAATCGCTTCGCCTTCTATATAAGGCTAGCGCAGCTCTATAGAATAAAAAGCGATAGAGATGCGATAGAGCATATCGCTAGGTTAGCACCCTAGGCAATTAACTGCTATTATCGCCGCTAATAGGAGCACCTCAATGCCCAGTTTCCCGCTCATTCCAACAAAGTCTCTACCTCTGTTATTAGGCCTTAGCTAGCTAGCCAATATTATTATTCCTTTGACTAATGATAGTAGTAGTCTTGTAGGATTTTGATCTATAGTGTACTTTATAGACTAGGCTGACCGTGGGATGGGAAATCGGGATCCCAAGGGGGGTCTTATCCCCTCCCACGGGATGCCAAGACCGTATGGGATGGGATTCCCATGTTATGGGATAAGGGATGGGAATATCCATTCCTAATATTAATATAAAGTCATCCTATTCCTGTTCCGTTTCCTATTAAGGAAATTCCCATATTAGCTATAGATTTATTAGGAATTTCCCATCCTACAGTAAGCACATTAGAGGAAATTCCCCTCTCACTATATAATCTAAAGGGAAAATCCCTTCCTGTAATATTATTATCTATCAAGACCTAGCGGCAAAGGTAAAATGCATTGATTCGTGCTATCTATTCTATCTGAAAAAAAAGGCAGAATCGACGAGAGAGAGAAGGAGAAGAAGAAGAAATTGAGAGGCGTAGACTCAAAGAGAGATATCTATGTGGGTCAGGTGAAGCGAGGTGTCACGTGAAGCAAGATCATGTGACCTGAGAACCACGCTCCGCCAGCCGGGTCAGTGCCTGGAGCCTGACATCGCCAGCGAGAAAACAGGGATCCATCGCCATATCCTTGAATCTGTCTGAAAGGAAGATAATCGGGCGTTGTCCAGGCATGAATGAGACCTCTATCCTGTCCCTACATACCTAACCTGCATAAATCTGGCTGGTCAACCGAAGACAAGAGAATGGAATAGAAACAGGGAACCTTTATTCTAAACCCCTTGGAGAGAGGGCACCGTCAGTGCATGGATTTTGATTATTTTTACTCAGATGATAGTTAATGTGGTCTTTGTATGGGTGAGGGCGAAATACACTGCTCATGGAGCGGGATTGGTGTGAAAAGCAAGGACCGGAATGTGTCTTGGACGATCCTGCACAATGTATCTGCATGGCAATCCGTCCATGGGACGCTCTTGCTGAATAGTCAAAGTAGCAGTAAGTTGCTGCTATTTGCGCAAGCATCCATCAGCTAAACTGTGTTCTACTTATTGTTGCCCTTGGTCGCAGAATGACAAGAGATCCAGGGATGGGCCAATATGCCCATGATGCCACCGGATGCTATCGCCTGGAGCCTGGATAATGGCCTGACTAGCACAGCCAACAAATACAGAGCCCAACCTAGCAGAAGTGGGCAGTGTTGATGCATGAGAAGCGGAACGACTTAGAGAAGATGCTTTTAGAGTAACTGACTGGCCACTGATATGTATATGCTCAAAGGTTTCGGGCCAGTTTATCGCCAAGTATGCTGTGCTCGCTCCCCTGAGTGTTCACGGCAGGGTCACCACCAGGTGAACTGCACCAATGTACCCGGGATTCAATGCGCACTTCTGGATCCGGTCAAAGCCCGCTGGCCTAGGGAAGGGGGTGCAGCGTACGAGGTGGCTTTGCTATGCAGGACATTTATGTGCATGAAAAGAGCAGCGATCCCTGTCCCGATTACGTTGGAAGCGCAAGGAAGAAATGGTATCAGACAGCCTTATAAAGGCGACGAGGCCACCTTTGAAACCGACATGTTCCTTAGAGCTCAGTGCATTCCCGTCTTTCCTCTCCTTTGGCCTCAGAACACACAGAAACATTGGATCTATCTATCTCATTTACTTGTTGCAGATATTATGTCAGAAGTCAGATGCAGGTTGAGACTGTTCCATTATGCAACTTTGGGCAGCTTGTGGCTAACATATGTTCTGGTGGACAAAATCACAGAAGCGGTCTCTAGTCATACAGTCTTTCAAGATTTGGGAGGCTCTTACAATATTGGATCTCTCCCAATGTCGACTACATGGAGAGATCATGAGATTAGATCGATAATGAGCGGAGAAGATGAAGGAGTCAAGGCATTGCTTTGCAGAATTTCCCCCTTTGATGAAATATTTGCCGCTTCTCTGCGGATATCAGTGCCCCAAACCACCGTGGCGAAGATCAATTGGCGTTCATTCCTTCCTGGTGGGCAGAAATCTGGTGGTCCACTTAATGTCGCCGAAGCCATTTCCAACGAAAGCTGGATGCGCTTCCACCAAGTGTCATTCTGCTGGGTGCGTCTTTCGCTAGGCTTTGAAGACAAAGCTGTCGAATCATTCAAGTTCTGCTATGAGGAACTGAGACTTCATGTGTACCACTACCTGCGTACGCATGTTGACAAATGCCCTTGGTTCTTTGAAGTTGCTGAGGTAAGTGGAGATATCCCGCTATAAAATTCAAGGTTTGGTCGCGCTGAGCGTTGTCACAGGCACTGAAGAGGCAGAATCCTTTTGCGTATTCTGCTCTCTCTCGCGGGATCAACACGTTCATTAGTCACCAGCAGCTCGAATTTGTTCTCGAACTCGATTCCATTCTTGGTCCTCTACGTAATCTTCTCCACAACAATGATCTCTTGCTGCCAGAGCTTCTTCGATATCTCACTGTTCTAGAAGTACGCTACCGAGATAAATACCAGGGGACAGATCCTGTTGATTGGCAGTCAGAATTCTCAACTATGATTGAGCTGTACCCGGCTATAACCAAAGATAAGCCCCCATCAGACACGCTTAAGGAAGGAGGTAACTCCGAACGCCATCTCTCCAACTCCTCGAGGAAAGACGGAATATGGCTCAGTCCGAGCGTACGAGCCCGTCGATTGTGACCGCCATAGCCGTATATTTTGCTCACGGCGCGACCTATGATCCGGGCGAGTTGCACGTGGGCACGAAGGCCTTCGGCGCTGGGGAGCCCACTGTCCGGTGTCAATGATAGAAGGTACACGGCACTTGAGTCATGAACTGAGGTTCACTCACGGCTCATCCTTGGGCAAATCGACGCCGATATCATCGTCTGATATCATGTTCGGCCGTCCCAGAAGACAGCTCACGAATCTAGCATCAATTAAAGTTAGCCGCGCAGTCCTTTCTTTTGCTGCGGTGGATCTACCAACCTGTCGAGGACATAGACCGTCCAAAACTGGCGCTTCTCCCTTTCGCCCGTCATCCAGCTTTGATGGAATCCGTACGTGATTGCGATGTGCCCCGCGAGTCGGATGTAGGAGTAAGCTGCGTCTCGTCGATTTTCGCCCAGCAGATAGTACCCCATCAGGGAAAGACACTGGATATGCGCTGGAGTCGCTGTTTCCAGGGGGCTCCGGAACAGAAGTTTCGCGCGCGCAAAGTAGCTCTGACTGGGCTCGGAACCCGCTGACCGTGCAGTCGCCTATTTGCTTGCCACGGCCAGGGCCGCATTCAAAATGGCAAGGAGGCTTGACCGCGTAGAGAGCCCGTCGAGCAACTGCGGCCAGTAGGCTTGGCGCAGAATATGGGATAATGTTCCCCCAGTAATGGATACTGACGTCGTTCGTCTGATCGTCGAAACTGGGCAACGTGGAAAGAAGCGTCTCTGCCTCAGTGAACGACGGGAGATAATACGGATCCACCTGAGGGAGAAACAGTGGCCGAGAGTCATGCGTCTGGTACCGGCCCAGCAAGACCGCAAATGAATCCTCCATCTGTGACAGCCCCAGACAGCCGTCCCCCTGCGAGACCAGCGGCAAGACCGTGCTGGCAAACTCCCGTAGTTGATCGAGGAAGGCCGCGCCCGCCGAATTCCCCAGGTACCTTCTGTGCCCGTCCGGATCGGCGAGTAGACGGCCCCCATCGAGGACTTCCTCCGAGTCGGAAGCAGTGAAATTCTTCAGAGGAGTCGCGCTGCCACTGCCACTGCTGCTGCCAGTCTGAGCTGGAGGACAGTCCTCGTGTGCACTAACACTTGCACTCGCACTCGCACTCCGGGCCCGTCTCATCAGCTCCAATCGGTCTTTCTCGGAGGGGATCGCCGCGCTGAGACACTTTTGCAGGAATTGTTCGTTGGCCTGCAGGTCCTCGTAGGTGGCTCTGGATATGGTGATCCGTTCCTCCGCCGGGGAAGGATACTCGCACGGACCGGCCGGCCGAACGGCATTGTCGGCAGGGTCGATCCCCAGTGCATTTGATGCGGCGGATGTTGCAGCCATTGCATCTGTTTTAGCGTTAGAAAAGCAGGAATAAAAAAGAAATAAAAAGCAGATTGTTAACAAAGAAAGACAGAAAATAAGGGGAAAACTCCGATGCAGCCGATTATCTACATACGCTCTGGAGACTCGTTTCCGTTGCTCTGGCGGCACCTTCGACCGTCTTCTGTTCGGGGGAAGGCGCTCCATCACGTCCGTCCTTTTCCTTTACATAATGCCAGAATCTCCCCTGAGTGCTGGCCGATGAGCGTGCAGCAAAGACAGACCTGTCGAGTAGGACTTCGGTATGTAATGTACAATGACGTCGACGGGAATCCGGGGTAAAAATCAACTACGATCCGGCTAAGTCAATTGGTTGGAGCCGAGGTGGAGTGCCACGTCTCGCAGCCTCGACCATGTCGAAGTCTTTACAAGCAGCACATCAACTTAGCTTCAGGATAATGAACCATGTAGAGTAACGTAGCTTCTGGTAAAATTTAATACCGCGTCTATTGGTCAGCCTTACATGTACGAATACATTGCGTTGCTTTACAATCCAAAAAGGCGCCTTTACTAGTGACTAAGCATGTCACTAGTCACGTGATCGAGACACCCGACCGTTATAGTCACGTGGTATTCCCCAACGTCTCGTAGATAGCTTCAAGTACGTACGTTTGCAGTTGAACTCTCTTCTCAAAATAGTGCCGAAGGATTAGTGGTTTATTACGTTATTCTCTAGCCGGCTTCCTTTTTGTATTTTTAATTATGCACATTAAAAGGCCATCGTAGATTCCATCTAGAATCTATTATTCTAACATTGGACACATATAAGTCAGACTCCTACCTATCTACACACATATAACTACAGCATGCATCTCCCGCCCACCTGCATCTAGTGCAGCCGTCTAGATAGAGTGCTGCGTGATCTGGAACGAGTACGACGGCTTCAGGTCGTTCTGCACCGGGTACAGGTCGCCGCCCTCAAAGCTCATGTCCCGGACGTAGTACTCAAAGTTCAGGCTCTGCTTGCTGATGTCCAGCGTGACAAAGCCGTTGGCCGCCGCCTGGGCATTCGCCGCCAAGTACTGGGCATACGGTCCCAGCGGGACGCCGTTGTTGCAGTCGCCGGCCTGCGGGTAGCCAGCCGCGCCCGAGAGCACAAAGTGCGTGTTGTTGCCATAGTAGTGCGCCAGGCAGTGGTCGTGTCCGTTCAGGACGATGCCCTTGTGCTGCTCGACGATGGAGATCAGCGGCCACAGCTCGCTGTAGTTGCCCGACGAGGACAGGTACGGGTGGTGCAGCTGCAGGAACTTCCAGTCGGCCTTGGACTGGCTGAAGGTCTGCTGCAGGAAGTCGACCTGCACCTGGGTGGTCTTGTGGCAGGCCGCCGTGTACTCGTTCTGGTAGACCGACGTGCTCTCCTGGTACGCCTCAATGAAGCAGTCCGAGTCCACGACGACGAAGGTGGCCGTCCAGTCCTTGCCGGTCAGGTCGTACGTGTAGTACGGCAGCTTCTCCGTGCCAAAGTACCAGCGGTCGTCGATCAGCGGCGCAATCTTGGTCTCGAAGTCCACGCCGCTCTGTCCCTTGACGACATCGTGGTTGCCCAGGCATTGGTACCAGGGAGCGTTCTCGAACACGCCCTGGCTGTACATGTTCACCCACGCTTCCTGGAAGCGCAGGATGCCGCCGGTGGTGAAGTCGACGCCGCTGTCGTAGAAGTTGTCGCCAACAGAAATCTATACTATCAGTCAGATCAGGTCACGAACCGGAAGAGGAGAGGGTCCTACAAAAGCGGAGCAATTCTTCTGGGCGCAAACCTCCCCAATGTAGCTGGCCGTATTCTCTGAAGCCAGGTTAGCGACGGGATCATAGACAGATACGATTGATAGAACACACCTTGAAGGGCCGTCGCATTGGTGATGTACGTGCGGTCGCCGGGGTCACAGTCGTTCTGGACCTCACGAGGGATGGTCACATTGGCCTTCTGCAACTGCGGCAGCACATCGTTACAGAAGGAGACAGGGAGAGGCGTCCAGCCTGTCCAGCCGTAGTCTAGGGAACAGTCAGTTCGATCACAATTGAAAACACACAGATCATCGTTCAAAATTGACGAATTGGCTACCGACCTCCAACGATACCGACGGTGAGCACCTCAGCTCCTTTGGGGGCCTCAACGGCCTCGGTGGAGGACAGGAGGCCCGCCACAGAGGCCAGAGTCAAAAGGTTCTTGAAGGAGGAAGACATGATGAAGACGGCAACGATCAGTTCAAACAGACCCTTCGTTGCGTGCTTGAGCGACTGAGGCGTTCATCAGGCCGACCATTGTGTCTTCAGGCCGTTATGTATCTTCTTTGGAGAGCCCTCGTTCCGCGCCATCGGATTGACCGTTGAAGCGAAATCCCTGCTCAGTCCCCGCCGATCGAGCAGCGCGACTCGCTGGGCAGTGGCTGACGGAGAAGAAGGCACGTGCATCGCTGTTCGTCTGGCTGCCATCTGCTATCTTGTCATGTTGTCACTCATCGAAGTTTTCGACAGGAATCTTCAGCGCACTGACCGCGCGCACGCGACAACAAGGTTGGGCGGCAGAACCGGCCACCAATGGTGGCTATCGGTCTTGGCACGTGGCCAAGCTTTCCGTACCCGCATCGGAACCCCAGAAGCTTGTTTCCGTCGGAATTGTTCCCGATTACAATTCTCCGTTGCGTGATTGGCAGGAGCCAGGTGTCATTCATTAATTCTGCAAGGGGAAGCTTCTATCTGTCGTCAGTGTGGGGTGACATAATATTAATTATTAACTTTAATATTACTGTTGACTACAGAGAATTAAGTAATTTGTTGATCTAGGAACCTTTGTGATAGGCAGAAGTCATACAGATTCCTTCTGGAAATGAGACAACGCTCGGGCCCCTGGAACTAGAGCGGTGCTTGACATGGATTATGAGAGCAAACTATAACCAGTCCAACGGCATCAAACTGGCGCGAATCCATTCTTAGTATTTATTTTCTGTCTGTTAAGGAGTTTTGTGTTTTCCCCCGACGTAGGACAGTCCGCTCTGTCTAGGACTTCTGAAAATAAAATAGCACAGGACAGCTAGGAGGAATATATCTCCACTCATACAGAGCACTACCTAATTAGAATTAGGTATTTGTAGGCCACAGAATTCAGGCAGAGATGCCATAGTCGGCGCTCAGACACATTCTCCACTTCACCCGCCGTAGAGAAACGTCCTTTTGTGGACACATATCGAGAAGAATTTTTCTGTTAATAGTTGGTCCATCAATAATGGAAGGCACGGGACGGCCAGGGGTGGTTAGTCAGCCTGTTCTCCCGTCGTCGTGCACGTGCAACTCCGAGAGGGCAGTCTGACTGGCTGCTCACCGTCCAGAGGATGGATTCTCATCCCGATTTCCATCACCTGGCGCCATCGAAGATGTTGGATCCGACATTACCGTGCCGTTCAACAGGATCCGCCTTGTTCGTTTATTCTCGGAGGAGTTTCGCAACTGCCTGGAAAAAGAGGCGATCAGAGAGCAATACAGCACTGGAATCTACGACAACCGTGTAACACGGATGCTTCAAGACTTCGAATATGACCACTTTAGTTGGCTGTTGTCCACGATCTGATGCCTCCTTTGCCTGCACCAACGTCGCCTGTGATCATTGGAGAAGCAAAATGGGCAGAAGCTGAGGTCGGAACAGATCAGATATGAAAGAGACCCAGCAATTTGCCTCGTTACCATGATTATTATCTCGAAACAAGTGACGGAGTGCTATTCGTCTTTATAAGATCGAGGTAGGGCTGCAGTCTATGGGAAAAAAAAAAAGTCGCTGCAAGGAAATACTCTATATGCAATGTCTATACGCGGTGTTCTACTTCCTATAAAATGCGTCGTTCGACTTCAGCTTCCTGAAATCTGTCTGGGTATAACTGATCAGTATGCGACCAGGTTTTCGATTTCTTCTCTTCGTGTTCAACTAGTCGAGCATTGATGCAGTTCCATTGGAAGGTTAGGATCATTGCAGTTCTAATAAAGAGAAGATCCACTCAGAGCAACCTCAACGGCCGCGCCAGCACGCTCAGCCCGCCCAGAAAGGCTGTGATGCCTGTGAAGACAATCAGCGTGCCATAGCCGCTGCCGTACGCCCCGCCAGCGGCATCTCGCCAGGGAAAGCCTTGCAAGAGCTTCTCACTCAGTGGTCCACTAACCACGTTGCCGATGCCTCTCCCTGCGGCTAGGAAGGCAAACACAATCGTAGGTTCAGCCGAGTTCGCGTTCTTCTGGACCTCTTTCATGATGGCAGGCCAGGTGGCCGAGAATGGTCCTGCAAAGATGCCATAGGCAATGCAGAAAATGAACAGGGGTGCCAGTGTGAGAGAGAAGCCCCAGAGCAGGAAGATGGCAACAGTGCTGCCGACAGTAGAGATGAAGATGCAGGTCGTCACATGACAGCGATCAACCAGCATTCCCATGATGATGCATCCAAAGACAGAGGCGAGGTTGACGAGGATAACGGTAAGTGAGGCGACGAGGTTACTGGCTCCAAGTGTGTGACTCGCGTATGTTGGGAGATAGATGGAAGGGAGGAAGAAGCCCAGGGCTTCGAGGACATTGCCAAGCTGGAAAATGAGGAAGGTCCGATTCCAGAGGAAGCTGAAGTCAAACGGCCGCATACTGGCCGACTGCGCGATAGGCAGCCGGGGCTTAACGAAG
This sequence comes from Rasamsonia emersonii CBS 393.64, assembly GCF_000968595.1. Lineage (NCBI taxonomy): Eukaryota > Fungi > Ascomycota > Eurotiomycetes > Eurotiales > Trichocomaceae > Rasamsonia > Rasamsonia emersonii. Next base: position 15,981 of record NW_013563093.1, read on the forward strand.
TATAGGAGAGGAGCTGTCAGGATGAACAGCACGACAGACCACACTCTCAGGGTCGTCCGAAAGCCGTGGGCGTTGAGGAGCCACTGGAGGAAGACAGGCAGGACGACGCCTGACACGCCGGTGCCAGCCTACACACGTTAGTCGTTAGTATGTCTGTATGTCAGAATGATACGGTCTTCGTTCTTTCTTTCTCTTTCTCTTCTCTCTCTCTCTCTTTTCTTTTTTTTGTTCGATAATCATTGTTGATCCACTAGCTGGTGACTGACGTACCCACATAATCCCAAACGCCAGCCCCCTCTTATTGACGAACCACTCCTCCATGAAGAGGATGGTGGGTGCATACGTCAGACTCGCCCCGACGCCATACCCAATACCCTGCATGAGCAAGAGATGGGTAGTATTGGTCGCGAATGAGCTGAGCGCGATGGCAACACACATGATTAGGAAGCCAAGGGGGTGGCGAACCGCTTCAGTCGGGGACGGCCAGCAGTAGGCCAAAGACGAAGGGGGATAGAATGTAGATGATTTCCTGCATGCGTCAGAAATATACAGAATGAAGACAGGGAAGGGTACGTAGGACAAACCATCGCGCAGGTCCCACTGGCAGCAATGTTGCCCGACTGCTTGAACGGCTCGTGCGTGCTGTAGTAATCTTGGAAAATGCCGAAGGCGAATGCGAAGCCTATATACGTATATCAATTAGCAGAAAAAGTCATAATAAAAATAATGAATAATAATTGCAAAGAACTATTTGTGTTGTTGTGTCGTACCCCACACCAACGCCTCGATCATAAAACAGGCCGCCAGGAACAGCCAGGCATCTCTGCCGCCATCGCGGGGGGGTAGTTGAGGTTGTTGATTGTTGGTATTGGTGTTGGCATTGTCGTTATGATTACGAGTATAATCATGATTATGATTGTATTCTTCCACCGCATCATCTAGGTGTCGTTGTCCAGACGCTGTCATATGCGAGCCATCATGATGAGCGGTGTGGATGGACGAGGAATTCGAATGGCGGTGTTCGAACTCCATCTCAACACGTCGAGCAACAACACGACTGCTCTATGATTCAGCGGGATGTGCTTTCAATTGACCAGGAAAATAATTAATGTAACAGCTACAAATTCGTTAAATACAGAAATTTTCCGGTTACGAATTTACGGGAAAAGTCTATTTATTTAAAATATGATAAAATCTAAATGTGGGTTTATTATATTCCTTAACTAGAAATATTCAGATATCATCGCCGTTTGTTCGTTTTTCTGGTCGAAATCAATTCTTTTGAACCTACCGTTGACAGCTTCTAAGGGCCATTCTCTAGCGTAGCTACAAACTGGTCAACTAAAAAGACATATATTATAGCTGTAGTAGTAAATTGGTTTCTATCCATTATTATAACGCTAGTGTAACTACTGTGTACTTAAGGAATAGAAGTATTATACGGGAATAAACATGGCTTAGCCACTATATCTCCTCTATGTCATTACTACGATGGTTAACAGATTCTACTGAGACAGGGTAAACAATCCTTTCCATATTAATAGATCTGAAGCTAACAAGAGATTAAAAACAAGAATACGTCCTTCATGTTTTCTGTCTGTCCACTCATAATCACCCCCGTGGTGAACATCTTTGCTGTTCTGTAGCTGAATATGGCCTCAGGCTTCATGTCAAGCCTCTATGAGGTACGTGACACTAATGGTTCAACAGAATCTGGTCCAATGCCCTCTGCACTGTAGCACACTGGGTCTCGATGTTATACGAGCCAGCACTTGGCTTTCAGCGAGATATATTCTGCGAGTTGTCATTCCACTGGTAGAACCGGACCAATCTACCAATGGCAATGGCACCGTAAACTCGTCTGTCTTGCTAAGCTTGTCCGCCCCCTTGGATCCCCCTCAGGTAATCCCGAAGCTGGTTTCGGCCTCTCCTCCACATCCATTCCTGGTTCTCGTATGTCGGCCTCTTGCATTGTACAAGAAGGAAGTGCATGTAGCCGTGTGCTGCAGTATGGTGATAAACGTTCAGGTCCGCGTATCTGGTGTTGATCTGATCCTCGGGCCTGATCACGTAGCCCGCTCCCGGTGGGAACTGACGGCTCAAGATGCCGGTCAATATCCCAGAAACGGCGCTCTCGGGGGAGGAGTTGTTGAGATTTCGGATCTCCTGTCCGATCGCATATGTACCATAGTACTGTTCTGTATTAGTATAGGTACCTGGGCACTCAAAATCATTGAACGACACGTACGGTATTCAAATGTCTCGGTGGGATTCCTGGAGGATTGGCCGGCGAACCCATTCCCGGAGCCACGGGTAAAGCTTGGGATTCATTTTGATAACGGAGGAGGTTCTTTTGACTCGATCTTGTAGACCTTGTTTCTGTTCAAGAGCACAGAGATTGCGATCTTGTTCTTGTCTCAGAGGCCAGGGGAGTGAGGTGGCATGAAGATGCTTGATTTCTCTGTCTGTTACAGAGGTAGAGAGGAGCCTTATATGTCTGTGGGTCGCGGGGCAGGCCAGGCAGCCTACCTAGCCTCAGGCAGTGACTGCCAACATAGTATCTTACTACTCGATTAAATAAATGGAAGTTTCCGTAATCGAGTGAATTGATACAGGTGTTGTTGTGCACTAAATGTGACTCAAAAATTCACTCTCTTCATGCTATTATATTAACTATACATCTTATTCCCTATCAGTAGTGGTAAATGAAGTGACAAAGTCCAAAATATATCACCAGAGAACCCCAATATATACTTTCCGTGGCAGCACTGAGTATATCTCTTACTTCTTCACTTGCTAGGATTCGAAAATCCTGTATTCACTATCATAATAGCCGTATATCTTATCCCTGTTTACGAGTATTCTTCTGCTACGATTCACTGATCTGATGTATTCACTTGTTATCCAGAATTCTACAATAACATAACAAGTGAATATCTGGGGATCTTTTTACAGTGACAACTGCAATACTAACATTCATCTCATATCTGCTATCTGTCAACTCTTAGCATTGTGGCGCTGATAATTTATAAAATATATGGTGCATGTATGGTTTGGTCAGGAGGGAATCGTCATCCAAGGATGGCATTTCAGATACTTGCGATACAAGATTCGCCAGCAGCTGGGCACAGCACCATGCATTTACTTTTATGTACTCCAAGCGACCAAATCTTATAAGTTCCAGGAGCTCGACCAAAACATTATTTCTACATTGTGTATTCCTGTAGACGCATGTTGCAAAGCGTTTTATTTATTTTATATAAGGTGCCTACCAAACTAGCAAATCCTTAGGGCATAACAAAGAGGCTACTATGAACCAATGGAATGAGAAACGTAGCCTCAAAGACTAATCATCCTAGGTGGGTGACTGTCGCGCGAGCTCAAGGCGGCGTTGCTTAGCTACTAGAACCGGAAGGGTGGGTAGGTTTTTGCTCAGTGGATGTTTCTACTATCAATCCTTGCCCTAAGATACTCTTATTAATAATTATTATATAGTATATAATCTCTAACTAGAGTAGATATAATGAATTATTCTATCTAGTTTAGACCACTACTAAAAAGGCAGTTAGTTATAGCGAATATCTCGATCTTGTCTTGACCGATCACAATAAATGATAAAGCTTTAATTTTGTCTTAGTGATTGGAGCTGATATATAGACGTTATTAGTAATGATATATTATAATATCGTAGGACTAACTCTAGAGACCTTTCCATCTTGGGACTATCCATTTGTTTCTATCCTGCAAGGAATATTTTTTTTACTAAAAAAGTCTTTCCCTGAAAACAAAACAAAAAAAAAGCAAGAAAAGGAAAGAATCCAAATAGTTGACCATTTCTGTTTATTTCTTGCGTAAGTCAAACTGCCGGCCCATCCGAATTAGGGTTTGCAGCTCTTATGTCAGATATACGCATGCAGATGACAAACGCAGATATTTAACTCTGACGCTGCCGTCAATGCGCTGAATTTAGCACCCTTTTATTATCATTATTATCTAGATATATCGATCGATCATCGCCATGACCAGAAGAGCACCAACCCTGGCGTCCATGCTGGTCAGCCCAGCACTGGTCCTGAATAATTCCTCCGCTCTGTCTCTGTGCCGGAATCAAAATCAGGTTCTGAGACAACCTTTCTCGTCTACAAATGCCCACTCCAACCGCGAAGTCTTTCCAAAGACAGGAACGAGAAGGATCAAAGAGACTCCGCCAGCGTGGCCGCATCCGATGTATGTCAAACCCTGACCGTGAACCTACCTGAATGAAAGAACACCACTGACGACAGCATCTACTCTGTAGATACACCGAAGACCAGCTAAACCGCGTCATGGTCGCGCACCACGAAACGCGCAACCTGGGCGATAAGGTCGCGCTCAATACCATCCGCGTGCTCCGGTTCTGTCTGGACCGCGCCACGGGGTACAAGCACGACGACGCCGTCGCGCTGCATCAGAAGGACCCCGCAAAAGCTAAGCAGAAGTACGCCATGACCGAGGACAAGTATCTGACGCGGAACATCTTCCTGGAAAGCATCGCGGGCGTGCCGGGGATGGTGGGCGGCATGTTGCGGCATCTCCGGAGTCTGCGGCAGTTGAAGCGCGATGGAGGGTGGTAAGCAGCAGCGACATCGTCTCAAAATGAGATTAGTTCACTGACTGCCCAGGATGGAAACACTACTTGAAGAATCGTACAACGAGCGCATGCACCTGCTCACCTTCCTCAAGCTGGGCGAGCCAGGTTGGCTGATGCACCTGATGGTGCTGCTAGCGCAGGGAGTGTTCTTCAACGCCTTCTTTCTGGCGTACCTGATGTCGCCGCGCATCTGCCACCGGTTCGTCGGGTATCTGGAGGAAGAAGCCATCATCACATATACGCGCGAGATCGCCGACTTGGACGCGGGCCGGCTGCCGGGGTGGGAGAATCTGGATGCGCCGCAGATTGCGGTGCAGTACTGGCAGATGCCCGAGGGCCACCGGAAGATGCGCGATCTGCTGCTGTACGTGCGGGCGGACGAGGCAAAGCACCGCGAGGTGAACCACACGTTTGGAAATTTGGACTGGAAGCATGATCCCAATCCGTACACGAGTGTGTACAGGGATCCGGAGAGGCCGCATCCGAAGCAGGGAATTGAGAATCTGCAGCAGAAGGGGTGGGAGAGGGAGGACGTAATCTAGGCCTGGAAGAGTAGAAATATCTATATAACTGAGGCAGCGTAGAGATGAGAAATGCATTAATATATAAATATAATCAATCAATGAATCGTACAATAGTCCAATCATTGATAGTAGTATACGATTGCAGTAGAACATGATAATATCCAGACAGACATCTAATTCCTATCTACGAGTAATTTACCTATTTAAAGCTCTCCATCTGAAGGATCATCTCGTCGCAAAGAAGAAGGGCGAAAAAAAAAATAGGCTAATGCTCATACGATTTTACTAAATTAGGGGAAAAAATCACATTCACGTGCACATTTCTTTAAAAGAAAAATAAAAAGAAAGTAAATGGAGAGAAAAGGGGAAACAGTGAAAAAAAACAATAATTTCCGTTATACAATAAAGAGTAAAGATAAATAAAGAGCTTCATACTCGAACTTGAAAATTCTAAAGAGACTAGAGCCAAGAGTGAGAGTACTATTTTGCAATGCAATACAATGCACATACGTATCTAGGTATGGACCTTCTATATTTTAATAGTAGGCTAGGCTTATCTTTTCGTTCAGTTCCTCTTTTTCGCATCTTACATATTCCTACCCTTGTTTCTTTCCTCCTCCTTGGTATAGTATACTCGTATAATTAATGTAATATCTAAGATTTTATTCCTCATCAGTCGTATATCCTTGTGCTATTCAAAAGGAAAGGAAAGGGAAAACCTTCCATGGTCTTGTACACACATACATATCTAGACACATGTCTATACCGTACAGTACCTACAGTACTGTACATACATGGATATCTCCTTATTCCCTCCTTCTCACCATCCTCAAAAACGGCTTAAACGGCTTAAACAACCTTACCGAATACGCCAGCAGCAGCCGAGCGCATCCTTTATCGTAGTTATAGTTATTAGGATCTTGCAGATCCTCTCCCTTGGCATTATTATTGCTCAATACTGCGAGATTTTCTTTTTCTTTTTCGTTCAATTCTTCAGTAGCAGTTTCCTTCTTCTCCTCCTGTTGCAGCGCTTTCTCGCATTCTTTCAGCACGTCGAAACTAGATTTTTCAAACGGATCAATCAGTCTAACGCCGGAATTACATCCGTAAGGGGAAAGAAATAGAAGTGCAAACCTGTACGCATGCTCCGTCCGCTCAGCGAATGTGGTGGGCACGCCTGCTAGACCGTAAGTCAGTCTGCGCCTAGAACTACTCACATGCACGATGACACCGTACTCTCTCCATCCGCAACAAACTCGCGCAACTTATCCGTCACGGTGCCTTCCCGCCCGATCCGCGCAGAGGACAGGATCTGTATAATGGCCGTCCGGCGCCGGCGGATATCCTCGAACAGCTGCAGTCGATGCGGGATCTCTGCTGCGTCGTCGACGCCCCTGAGCAGCTGTCCCAGAGCGGCTCCGTCTTCGATGGCTTGGTTGGCGGCTTGGGCGCCGAAGGGGAGCATCTGTGGGTGTTAGAAGATCACGAAAAGAGCAGGATGAGATATGACACACCGGATGGGCTGCATCGCCGACCAGGACGATATCCTTGCGCGTCCACCGTGGAAAAGGCTCGTAGCGGGCCAGTTTCCAGCATTTGACGTCCTCGGCCAGTCTGGGAGAGTCATTAGAATCAACAGAGAATTAAACAGAGAATTAATACAGGCAGAGGGTTTGTTCCTACTCGAGTAGTTTGACCACGTCAGGGTTAAAGTATCGGAACTCGTCGAGGAGAGAGGCTTTGAAATCTAGGTTGATCAGCATAATCAACACATAGCAGACTCTTGCTAGCATACCTGTCTCAGCCGCATTGGGCCTTGTCGGATGGATGCCAACGACATTCTGGACGTCTCCTCTACGGCAGTCAGACGACAATCAGTTTGATATCAGTCACCGACGGGAGAGTGAAGAGACTACCCCTGGCACGGATACCAGACCAGATGGCGCTCGTGCGCCTTGTCCAGCGTGTCCGCAAAGATAGTTGCTCCGGGGGATTTCCACTGCAGCAGCTTCTCGAGAGCCGGATCGCCCTGCAGCCTGCTCGTTGGGATCAGGAAGCGAAACGCGCTCATGTCCGTCTCTGCTGCCAGGTCCGCTTCTTCTCCCACGACAGCCCGCCTGACGACCGAATGCACGCCGTCGGCGCCGATGATCAAGTCTGCGCGATGCGTAGAGCCGTCGCTCAGTAACAGCCTGCCCTCGTCGTCGATGCCCTCGGCCGCCGTGGCCAGCACCAGCTCCGCCGGATTGTCGTCGCCCTCCAGCGCCAGCCGCCGCAGCTCGCTGTGCAGGTCGACGCGGTGGATGGCCATCATGGGCGCGCCGTATTTCGCTTCTGCATTGCTCAGGTCCAGCGCCGTCAGCGGGCTCAGGCTGATGCCGTCGACCGACTCCCACGACGGTAGCACGCAGGCCCTTGCGCGGTCGAACGAGAAGCCCAGAGCCGCCAGCACGAGCGCGCCGTTGGGCGAGATGGCGACGGCGGCGCCGATCTCGGACGCAAAGCGCGATTTCTCGAAAATCTGGCTCGTCAGAACGATCCTGAAGTTGTGATGGAGAGATCAACGCACCCGCACCGAATGCCCCGCGCGGCGCAGGGCGATGGCCGCGCAGAGCCCGCCGATGCCTGCGCCGACGATGATCACGTCCAGCGGCATGGAGACTGTTTGCTGAATATTGTCTTTGCCATTGATATTAATTCCTGCATGTTGTGTCGTTATTATGCAGCCTGTTGGCAGCTCGGTGTTGGTGCCGCCGGCGACTTGTTTTCGGCGATAAATCAGCTCGGAGACTTCACAACATCCCACTTCAGCAGATTCATTCACTCAGCATAGAAAGCCTCCCACACCATCTGCTGCCTTCTAGCAAGACAACTGCCTACGCTATCAAACCTTCTTCTACTAGTTCTCTCTGACTAGCTGTCTAGTGAGCTATGGCGACCCCCCTCGAGCAGCTCGCCGCCTCCATCTCCGCCGACGTCGCCACCGTCACTCAGCTGCTGCAGGCCCGCGGCGAGCCTGCTCCCAGCTTCGACGAGACCAGCGCCGTGACGATTGGCAAGACGACGGCCAAGCCAGACACGGCGCTCCTCGAAGCCCGCAACCGGCTCATCAACGCCGCGCACGATCTGCTGCGGCTGGCCCAGGGGCCGGTCGACCATATCGTGACGCTGGCATACGGGGTACGTGAGTCCCGGTGAATGATGTGACGATTGCAAGCTGACTCTCCAGGCCACCGATACGGCCAACCTGGCCACCGTCGTCCGCTTCGAGATCCCGCAAAAGGTGCCCTTTGGCTCGACCATCTCGCTGCCCGAGCTGGCAGCCGCGACGGGCCTGGACGAGGACGTGCTCGCGCGTACAGTGCGGTATGCCATCACGAACGGCGTCTTCTGCGAGCCCGAGCAAGGACGCATCGCACACACGGCCGCGTCCGCGACGCTGGCCAGGAACAAGAACCTGCACGACATGACCGTCTTCAACAGCGGCTTCAGCACGCGCATCGTCGTCAGCCTGGCCGATGCTCTCAAAGCGCAGCAGGAGAAGCAGCCCGACGCTCCAGAGGCGGCCTTCAATCTGTCGTATCCGGGCTATGTCAACCTGTTCGACTACATGGGCAAGCACCCGGACGCCAGCCAGGGCTACTTCAACTACCTGGACGGGCGGTCCCAGCTGCCGCGGTACCAGGTGGGCAATGTGGTCCAGTCGTGGGACTGGACATCGCTAGGATCGGGGACGATTGTAGATGTACGTACATACCATATCACCAGAGTCCATATCAAACGAACGTTCTCTAACTGTCTTCTCTTCTAGGTCGGCGGCTCCTCCGGCCACACAAGCATCGCACTCGCACGCAACTTCCCACAACTGCACTTCGTCGTCGAGGACATCAACAAGGAAGGCCTCGAGATGGGCCGGCGGATCATCGCGCAAGACGCCGACCTGCAGCAGCGCATCACCTTCCGGGAGCACGACTTCTTCCACCCTCAGCCCGTGCAGGCCGACGTGTACTTCTTCCGGCACGTGCTGCACGACTGGTCCGATGCCGACTGCATCCGCATCATCCAGGCGCTGGTGCCTGCGCTCAAGGACGGCGCGCGCGTCCTGGTCTCAGAGGGCGTCATGCCCGAGCCTCCCGCGACGAGGAGTGCCCTGTTGGAGGACAAGCAGGTGCGCATCGACGACCATGTCATGCTCGCCGCGCACGTCGCGCGCGAGCGCAGCGTCGAGCAGTATACCAGGCTCTTCCAGGCTGCCCACCCTGGGTTCGAGCTGGTGGGCGTGTCGGGCAATGCGGTGGGAGTGCACCACTCGCTTGTCGAGTACAAGTTTACAAGAAGAGAGTAGAGAGGATTTTAGTTACAGGACATGTAAATAATAAATAAAAGGTACAAACAGGTACAAAGTGGGGTTGTTACATACTGGGATACTAGGATGTGAGGACATTAAGATATTGGGATCTAGAAATACATACATTGAAAAGCAGAGAAAATAGAAAAAAAAGAACTACTGCATTTTCAATTTATCGAAAATATACATAGAGAACACATCCGCAAACTCAACAGTAGATATCATTAAAAAAAAAGAATAGTAGAGTACGCATGCAGCTAATTGATAAGTTATCTCTTTTCTTTAAAAAAAGAATTAATCCCCCCTATTGTAAAGGAAATAACACCTTTTGGCGACAATGTTGCTTAGTAAGGCATTTCCGTACATGTGATTGGTCAAAATCGCTTTTCTGTACTTTTTACGTAAGTATCCATCTTCTCTTACAACCCCCTACAACCATAGGGCCCTGGCTGCCTACCTTAATTATAGGCTTTACAATGCCCCTAGGCCCCCTACAAGTGTTATATTAGCACCCCTATAAGGCTTCACGCTGGCATCCCTAGAGGCTTCATGCTGGCACTATTGTGGGCTTCACAGGGCTTCCCTATAGGCTTTATACTGGCACCCTAGAGGCCTTATATAGGCTTACATTACAGGTATGCGGAGGGCCGAAGGTCCGGAGCATTTAGGTATGAGCATTAGCTTATATAGGCTTTCTAATGCCTCTCTTATAGGCTTCCCTAGAGGCTTTATATTAGCTTATAGGCTTCCTTATAGGCATTAGTAAGCCTAGGTGTTCTTCCCCTTCAGGCCTAGACGAGCGGAGCGAGTCGTTAAAGGCTTGTTTTTTTTTTTAAAAAGCAAAAGGACAATGACAAAACCATTCGAATTTCCAAACAGACATCACTATCTCCTTCCTAGTATCTGAAATCAATTTTCTTCTTTTTATTTATTTTTATTTATTTATTTATGACATCCTCTCATACCATGAAGGGATCAGCCGTGTAAATTGTTTACCGTACCGGCCCGGAGAGTAATATTTAGTCACTGGTCGGGCAGTCGTCGGTCGACTCGATCGGCTAAACATTTAGGCGCGGGTCTGCGTGCCGCCCGAGAAAAAAAGAACATCTTCGTACGAATGTACATACAGTCTGTACAGTATGTAGAGCACATATTTTGTGGATACTGAATTCTGTTCTGTATTTTGTACATCCACCAAGAGATATAAATTTTTCGATTTGTTTTACGTTCTCCCGCCCGACTCGTTGATAAGCGGATTGTCGTCCAAATAAGCTATTTCCATTCCACCCGACCGTAGATCGCTATGTACACACTAATGTACTCCGTACAGGGATTCGGATCGACAGCGCTAGCCCTGACCTAGTCATCTCTAGTCATCTCTAGTCATCTCTAGTCATCTCGAGTCATCCTGTCATCCTGATTGCAGGCTGACCCCTACACACCGCCGCGCGCTCCCCCGCAGTCGTCGCACCCTCTGTTCCAACCACCGCAGCGTCCCTTGTACCTGTCGAGCCTGTCGCGCGCTGTCGTTGTCGCCTTCGCCGTCACCCTCGACCTCGCTTTCTTCGCTCTCGCTGTCCTCCCATGGCTGGGACAATTGCCAGTCCCCGCCCTCGGCCCGTTCCGCTTCCCGCTCCCGCTCCCGCTCCCGTACCCGTTCCCGCTCCTGCTCGCTATCGTCCCCACAACGCCGGCCACGTGCACTGACGCTGCCCGTGTCGAGACGCTCTGCCTGCATGCGAAACTGCCGCAGCACAGCGTCGACCTGGTTGCTCGCCCGGAAGAGCAGCATCGCCGAGAGCATGCGCGCTTCCGCAGGCCCTGCCGCGTAGGTTCCCAGACGTGCGCGCACGGGATGCTCCATCTCGTCACCGTCATCATCATCGCATCGCGCATTCAAGGCGTTGGGGATGCGGTTGCTCGACGTCAACAGGCTCTGCACTTGGGTCTGCAGCACCTGCACCACCAGTCTCGCGTTCATGGCCGCCAGCGTGAGGCTCTCGAGGACGTCCGTGCTACGCCGCCACCCGGGCCAGCACGTCCGGCACCGGAGAAACGTGCGCCAGGTCGCCAGCGCCCGCGATGTGCCCAGCAGGGCTGCATCGACCCGGGGCACCGCGCGATGGGTCGACAGACCCTTGAGGTACACTAGAAGACCAGCTTGATCCGCAAGGCATTTGCAGGGCCGGGTGGCTAATCCTGTCGGTTCGGAGTGCGAAAACGACAACTTCATCGCGGACGGAGGGGGAGAAGGGAGGGGGACATCCGAGGTGTGATGGGGTACTGGCGTGTTTGCGCTGGGGTCTATGGTCAGGTCGACATGGCCCGGTGAGGATGGGAGACTGCTCTCCTCAGAAGGCGCGCTGACGCCACTGTCGTGACCGGGATGGGAGATGGTTTGCGTTGGAGAGGATGTGCTGCTGCTGGGATCGATGCCAGCCATCACAGGTGAGTCTGGTGAGGTCGATTGCAGAGCGGCACTCGGATTCAGGATGTCGATGTCGTCCATTGCATTCGTCCCGGCGTCGAAGCTCGACAGTGGCAGGAGAAAGTCGTCGGTTGCCATCCCGTCGAGCGACATACTGCTGAAATCGCCCAGCGAGGGGAGGCAGTCGTCGTGCATCGTCTCGACCGCCCAGTCCAAGCATGCCTCGGCCGTCCGCTGCTTTTCCACGATTGCTGAGCTCGCCTGTGCTTCCTGACACCTCCGGATGCGCTCGAGAGTCTTTTTGTTTCTCGTGTTCTTGGGCCGCCCAATGCGGTTCGAGGCGCTGTAGACACAATCAAAGCCCATCTTCCGGCACTTCTCGCAGGGACGGCCCCCGGAGCATTTGACCTTGGTGTGATGGCAGCTGTCGCACGCCGAGCGGAGCTTCCTGGAGCTGCTAGAAGAAGCCCCTCGCTCGGCCGGATTGGATACAGCTGCGGCGACCATGATTCTGTCCGCAATGCTCGGCAGATCAATGTCAAGAGACGAGGAGGAGTCCGGAGCGCTGGGCCAGCATGGGCCATTTCGTTAATAACAGCTCTGTCGCCATCCTCCGTAATAGCTGCTGACGCCTGACTGTCTCCGCATGTGAATGCGCGCGCTAAGCCATCGGCACCGCAACCCAACAGTGGGCAAGATAGCAGCAAGCTCGACACCCAGACCAACACGGCAATTCGATTGATGATCCCCAGGCGCAATAATGGACATGCATGTCGGCACCAGAGCGATGGCGCTGGCCCCAGCAGGATCGAGGTCAGGATCGAGGACAGGATTGAGCACGTTCAGCATGCATGTGCATTAGCGCCGGCACTAAGAGTCGCATGTCGCGTCTTGGCAGCGCCCTAGTCGCCCGCCGTGCCATCACGACCTGATATACCGAAGGTTATCATGCAGGAACTGTTTTGGCCCCCAATGGGACCTTCTGTGCACGCTAGGTATGTGCGTGGTCGAGTAGCCGTCGGGACTCCGCCGTGCTGCTTGTGCTCAGGCGGGGGATCGGCGCCGCCCTAATCTGATAGGGCTATCGTGCTCTCGTCCCTGCATGTGGCATGCAATCCTTCTCGCCAAGAACATCCGTGTCAAGACGACAAAATGAGGGGCAACATGGCTCGTGCTGGCTTATTGACGGCGGGCGATCGGATCCAGGGCGAAAACAAGCCTCCAGGTAGCAAGGACACTGCCGACTACGCTGCAGGATCAGTTCAAGTGCCGATGGCGCTGACTGGGTCTCAGGCCGTCATCCCATAAATGGGATTTTGGATAACTTTGATATGCATGCATGATGTTGAACGAAGGGGCCAAATGGCGACCTGTTCGTCGGCGTCAATGCTCTCAGCGCGGGGCCTGTCCACACGGGCCGCCAGCCTTATTGTTCCTGATGCCCGGCTTCGTCGCCGTCTTCTTCTTTCCTCTCTCCCCAGCTGTCTTGTTGTCATCAACCTCGCTGGACGGTGGTCGACGGAGGTGAACAACGTATAGCACTGTCGTCACCATGGCTGAAGCGATCCCCAAACCCACGGACGGAGACGTCAACCGGGGTCCGGCCGTCATCGCAGTGGCCTGGGCGGAATGCGCCCTCGCCATTGTCGCCGTCGGGTTGCGCTTCTGGGCCCGTCGTCTCATCCGGGGCACTGGTTGGGATGACTGGACGATGCTGTTCACCCTGGTATGTCAAGCTTTCTGCAACAGATAGAGATCTATAGATGGGAGGCTAACAGTCACAAGGGCATCTTCATCCTCTGGTGCGCCCTCGTCACCGACTATGCCCTGCTCGGAGGATTCCGTCATGTCTACTACCTGGCGACGACGGGCGCCAACACGGAGGAGATCACCTATATCAACTACATCATCCAGTTCGTCACCACCTTCTCGTACGCCCCCGCCAAGCTCTCCGTCGCCCTGCTGGTGATGCGCATCGTCGGCTCCGTCTCGGCCGTCGACCAGTCGAACTGGCGCAAGTGGCTGATCATCGTGACCCTGACGCTCACCTGGATCGCCACCATCATCAACTGCATCATGACCTACGTGCAGTGCGACCCCCCTTCGGCGCTCTGGGACAAGACGGTCCCGCACCACTGCTGGGATCCCGAGCTCGAACCGCACTTTGCCTTCTTCACCAGCGGTACGCTCCTCCACCCTCCGTCTCTGTTTCTGCGGACTAACGTGCCCAGCGCTCAATATCTTCACCGACGCCGTGCTCGCCTTCGTCCCCGCCAGCCTGGTCTACAACCTGAACATGGACTTGAAACGGCGAGTGAACCTGTGCATCATCCTCAGCCTCGGCATCCTCGCCGCCATATGCGGCATCGTCAAGACCACGTTCCTGCCATCGCTTGGTGCCCATGCCGACATCACCTGGAACACGTACAACCTGATCGTCTGGGCCGGCAGCGAGCTGTTCGTCCTGATCTTCTGCGGC
>NW_013563092.1:0-3853 GCF_000968595.1 Rasamsonia emersonii CBS 393.64
TGTTTCGACTCAAGATGCCGTTGAAGCTTATGGTCTCCGCCTATACACACAAGTCCTAGGCTGGTCTCCTAACCTTGCCCGGATCCATTTTGCGCTTGTGAAAGCGCAGCTCAGACATCCATCAGTACATGCCTACACGAAGCTGTAAGCTCTCTTGATACTATTCGTTGAGTCTTGCAGCTGACAATCCCTAGGTACGTTGTTTATGGGAGAAAGCCCAGTCCAAAACATACCGCCTAATTGGCATTAACCGCGGGGGTGGTTCCGCTTGTCGACGAAGTTGTTCCTGTTCTTAGCTCGATAGTCTAAAGGTCTTCGATATTGAATCGTTCGAAACGTTGAATCGACTATGAAGTGTAGTGATCTGTTCATCACCTGTAATCCTGCCCATTCCCAGCATAACGGACAGATCTAATGGCTGCACAGAACAAACTCACTCCAATTCATACCTAATAATCTGTAGTTACAGCTCCTGAAGTGTCATAATAGTGTCCTAATAGAAGAAAACCCACATGATGGTAAATGAGCATGTCCTTACATAACAACATTCCAAAATGCATTTTTTTTTCTGGTCCGTAGCACCCGGCTTAGTACAGGCGTCCTTTTTAATTTCAGAATGAAACTTCTTGTGATAATAATAACTGGATCTGCTTCGAAAGCTTCTGCCGCAGCCTGGCACATGACAGGCGTGTCTTTCGGTTTCCAAATGGGCATCCCGGTGATTGTAAAGACCGGAACTGCTTCGAAAGCGTCTGCCGCAGCCTGGCACAGGACAGGTGGTTTTGGTTTCCGAATGGGCATCCCGGTGACTATAAAACCGGAACTGCTTCGAAAGCGTTTGCCGCAGCCTCGCACAGGACAAGCGTATTTTTCAGACAATCCGGACCCCTCTTCCTGGTTGGTGAACACTCCGGTGACCTTGGTTTCCTTTCTTTGCATGCGCCAGTTTTGGCGCTGATCATGCTCATATTGACAAGTCAAAGCTTGGCTCCCTGACTATAAAACACAATGTTAGAACAAAAAACCATGCTAAAGACAATCGTAGGTAGGTAACTTCACCTGGATCGAATTCGTCAGTGAGCTTTGAGCCTGCGATACAGCCATTGTGCTGATACTATATGTTCAATTTAACAATTGCGTAGGACTCTGGGATGAGACCAGACATATTGCATGATATCTTGCCTTATTATTCGAAGTCCTTGATTCCTGTCAGGCAGCTACTGTTGGCTGTTTCATGCATGTTTTTGAATACCATAATTAGTATAAGATATCCTTGTCTGTACATACATATTCTGATTGGCCCTATAACAAAGATGAAGCGCTCTTAGGTGGCTCAGGACTCAATTTTCCATGCTGCGGCTGAATCTAGTGGTTGTCAGTGTCAGGAACATCCTCCTGACTAGTGGACTGGAATGCATAACGTGATAACAAATTGAATCGAGCTTTCTTATAGGCCATGGCAAGCGCTGGGGGCTTGCAAGGGCTGGCTGGCTAATGTGCTAAGATCAGGTTTACCATGGGAATGCTCCGCTCAGGCAGCATACTTAGTAGGATCGACTGCCGATCGCAAGTCTGACACATCCTCCCCCTTAGACAGGAAGAATATCATGAAGTGGAGGTTAGACCTGAGTCGATTAACTGCTGAAATGGACCATGTCAGTATAGATAGCTCAGTGACTTACATTCTCTCCTGAATCTCTGGGGCGCTCAATTGGAAGAAGATCCTAGAGAAGGCTCTCTAGGGTCCATTTCCCTATGTGCTGTCTCCTCCAGCCGTCACTGCCATGTCTTTGTAGAAGGATCAGCGAGATCGAGCCCTACTAGTCCAGGTCCCATGGGTCTGGACCGTGGCTAGAACCTGGTATTACTGGCTGCCGTTGCAAGTGCGGCCTTGACAACTACCCATGCCGGTTATTTTCTCACTCTAAGTAACCGGTGAAGCAGCATATCGTTGCCCTATTAAGTGACCACCAATGTGACCCTGGAGGGGACAACGTGGCAGACGTGAGGTTGAATTGCCATGTATCATCATCAGCACGACTTGGCCTCAATGCACTATACTAGCGTTGGCACATCTGATTCCAAGCATTTTGGCGCCACTAAGTTTTTCTTTCCTTCTAGGCCAATTATTTTGGTACCCTAACCATTCCTTGAGGATTTGGTTAATATCTAGCTGTTGGTCAGATTTCTGAGCGCCTGCCTGGGAATGTAAGCACGTTGTTGCCTACCTCTAGCAACCAAATGCGGTCTTTCCCATCGCCTAAATGCTGGTTTCTTGAAGCGAAATTTTTTTCTCTTCCTCCCTGGTACTATCTTTATATTTGCTTCTTGCCGTAGTCAGATTTTGCAGCCAGATCCACGTCATGCTTGCCCTAACTTCTGGTGATCGTACGCATCGTTCACAATGGCAATCTGACACAAGTGCATAAGGCAAATTGACAGCGTAGCAGCGCCTTGATCCTGCCAAAGTATATATAGAGGAGTAAGTTGGCTGGTTGCCTGCCGATGGTCTTGATGGCAGATGACCCGCACCCCAGCTGCCAGCATGTCACGTCACATGGAGGGACGGAGGATACAAGGATGAATTATTGAGGATGTCATTAGTAATAGCCACATGTCCTTGCCTAAAGAGACACGTAGGTATTGTTTACCATAATTACATATGCCTAAAGCACCAGTACTTGGGGGTATCTAACTGCAGGGGCGGGTGACGGAACTCCAGTCTTTAGTAGTAAGTTCCTGGTGAGCTCTCTAACAGGCTGAAGTGCCGCCGAAAACAAGCCTCATCCAGATTGCCTACTTGCGGCTCTTAAATGGTTCGCGGACAATCCCCCTTAGTGATATTGAACAGAATATGTAATGCTTGTACACAAGGCTGAGGCTATAAATAAAGATTGAGTCTGCCGAACTGGCCCAACATGTTGTCCACTCCATTCAGTGGCGAATCTTCTTTTGAAGTCGTGTCTCATATCTAGTAAGCTCACCTTCAACCCAACTCCAGGGTCACCTGGGCCCGTTTTCCTTGTCCTAACATAATGATTTTGCAACTAACAGACGGTCTAAGACCGAATATAGTGTGCCATTAGAAACCCTGATGTTGATTAAACGGCAATGAGTGGCTACAGTAACAATTGCGCGCAAAGACACCGAGGCAGCGAACGAGCGTCTGTGATGGAGGACATGACGGTCAGTCCCAGTTCCATTGTCGGGATGAGCAGCAATCGTAATGAAAATGGAAATAACCCAATGTGAGCGCTGGACATCTCTCTCCCCCTACTGTGTGATTCTTACAAATGCATGTCTAACCATCGGGTCGCTCCTCCATATCCACCAGATTTACCGAACGCGCTCTCCCAGTCACTGAAAGGATCACATCTGAGCCATTGGTTCTGAATCATGCTGGAGGCGTGGAAAACCCATCACTCTCAGCTCAACGACTGCACCCTGCGGGCACATCTCCCAACACACTGCATCGGGAACAGCCAGGACCAGCAGCATCACTGGGCGACAAGGGCCTATGCGACTCAAAGGAATATGCTACTACCATGGGGCCATTGCAGGAATCCAGGCAAGGGGAGGACAATCCGGCAGATATGGTTCCCACTAGCATGTGTCTGCAGCCAGAAACCTATCCGATCACCGAGAAGCAGCTCGCGGACGAGGTCCGTGGCATCTACGCAGGCTTGGTCATGGTAGAGAAGAAATGCATCGAGATCGATCGCCAGCAGTCGGAGAGCAAGGAGGAGTTGACCAATGCCCAATGGCAAGCGCTGATTGCCCTGCATCGAACATTGCTTCACGAGCATCATGACTTCTTCCTCGCCTCCAATCACCCAGCCGCCAGCACAGTGCT
>NW_013563091.1:0-64335 GCF_000968595.1 Rasamsonia emersonii CBS 393.64
GCCCAGCATCTGCGGCCGCGGATGGATGTTCATGGAGCGCCGCCGTACCAGACACTGCCGCCGCCGCCGCCGCCGCCGCAGCAGCAGCAGCAGCAGCAGCAACAACAGCAGGTTTACCTGCAATCTCAGCCTCAGGGCCCTACGTCTCAGCAACCTCCTCAACCTCCTATGATGACAAGCTCGCACTCTCGACACCCCAGTTTGTCGGCAGCTCCAGGCTCCCCGGCGCAGGCGATACCAAAACACACGCCCGAGGCCTCTCCTATCCGTCGCTCCTCATTTGGTCAACAGCCTCAGTCATCATACTACCCGTATTCTGGCCCTCCGGCGCCCCCGATGTCGCAGCAACCGACTCCTGTACTCTCACCGTCCAAGGAACCGCCAAGACAGAGCTCGACACCGGCACCGCCACCGGAGCCTCCTCGTCAAGTCCCGGCAAAGCGTTCCAACATCATGAACATCCTGAACGACGAGCCAGAGGAGCCCCAACCGCGAAAGCGATTCGTCAGCGAACAAGTGACGGCCTCCCCTGGATATGCAGGAACCCAGTCATTACCTCAGTCTGGTCCGTCGTTACGCGCCGAGGAGCCCCCTGTGTCGGCTGCGCCGCAGAAACCTTATCTGCCTACTGGCCAACACCAACCTCATCTTCAACCATCTCAGGCACCCTCTCAAGGGCCCTCATCACAGCCTCGAACCTCCTATTCAGAGTACCAAACCTACCAGCCAGCGGTGGGGAGCTCATCCAGTACTGGACCTCCCAACCACGAGTGGGTGGCGAGATTCGACCCCAGAGGTCAATCGCAGCAGCAGCAACAGCAGCAGCAGCAGCAACAACAGCAACAACAAGCTGACCAAGCTGGGCTGCGTTCGACCGCTCCGTCGTCAACGTTTAATAGTTACGCGCCTGCGAGCAGCCAACCTCCGACACCTTCGCCAGCCCCTCCACCTCACAGACCGAGCTATCAGCCCAGTTTCCCGCAGGCTCCGCCACCGCATTCTCAGGGCGCGCCTACACCGCCACCAACGAATCCAGCTTATCGTCAGGCTGCGTCTCCGACTACTCGTCCCAGCGTGCTCTCATATAGCTCTCGTCAGGGCCCGCCAACACCTTCACAGTCGCCTGCTTCCTCGCTGAACATTCCTCCACCTCGTCAACCGTCTTCCTTTAGTCCATCCATGCAGCACCCGTCTGCCCCTTCTTCGCATCCGATGGGACCACAACACCGTCACAGCAACAGCGGCCATCAGAGCTATCAGCAACACGTCCAAGCTATGGTGAGTGGATCGCATCAGCAACAGCAACAGCAACAACAGCCACAACCGCCTCAACACACGCAACGACCGTCCATAGGTATCCCCGGGAGCGTACCTTTTGGCCACAGCACGCCTCCACCATCCCAACAGGGTGGACCTCGACCGGGCGGTCTGGGTGGAGGGCCACCACCACCGCTGAGCATGGGTCGACCGTACACTCCACCGGCACCCACGCTGGGCGGAATCCCGTATCCGGCAGGACACCACAATTCATACGGCCGTCCCTCGCAAGGTGCGGATAACGGTGGCCCTGGGCCTGGTCATCATCGTGTCTACAGTCAAGGTAGCAACCAGGGTCCACTAAGATGACTCGCAGAGAGGACATTTGATTTGGCAGGTTACAGGGAACGTTAGTGAATATGATTGGGAATGGATTTATCGATTTTTCTGGGGCATGACGGACCGGGAGGAGATCTTTTCAAGGTGGAGAATATACTTTGTGTTTGTATGGATGATCCTGTCGTCCGATTGTTTTCCTTCTTTCTCTGTAATTACATACATTACATTATACGATGCAGACCCGCCGGGTCGGGATGCTTCTGTACTCTAAATCAAGACACGTTCGTTCATTCGTTCGTTTGTTGATTCTATTCTAGTTTTGTCACGATTCTGGTTGTATGTATGTATATATGTATGTTCTAGATACATGCTCATGCGAATATATATGTATGAGTTCGATCATGGATTTGAAAATTCAATTCAGCATAAGTCAACATTCGGTCGTTGCCATATTTCTCGTACGTAGGCGGATTTCGTGCATGTTCTTCCTGGCTATTTTTTTTCTTTTCTTTTCTTTTCTTTTACTAACCATATGATAACTCTTAGAATATTAGAATATATTCTAATCTCATGTTCAGGTATGTATGTATGTATGTAGTATGTACGTAGTATAATTTCTTCTTCCAATTCTTACCTTGATTTCTGTATCAAAGCGAAGTGAAGTGAAGCAAAGCAAAGCAAAACAAAACAAAATGTGAAGAGAAAGGAAGAAACAAACAACAGGCAACAACGGGAGTTTGAATCAGTTAATTAACTAAGTAAGTAATATGTTAGACATTCATTTATTCCTACTAAATAAAGCAAGATTATCATATAGCAGAAGGACAGGCTTAAAATAGATATAGTAAGCTTTCTAATACTTTATTGTTAACAGGATTAAGCTAAATAGGTGGTT
The DNA here is from genome assembly GCF_000968595.1 of Rasamsonia emersonii CBS 393.64. Lineage (NCBI taxonomy): Eukaryota > Fungi > Ascomycota > Eurotiomycetes > Eurotiales > Trichocomaceae > Rasamsonia > Rasamsonia emersonii. Next base: position 2,492 of record NW_013563091.1, read on the forward strand.
TATATATATATCTTTGCAGGTATTTACTCTGTATTATTTAGGAATATATCTAACATGATGATAGACACTTGCCTGCTATTTAGTAGAAGCGAATTCATTTATTTATTTATTTAGGTGACCATAATTCAGACAGATTAGGTATGTACAGGTCATGTAAACGTCCTCATATTCTTGATAATGTGGACGTATAATTTATTTTTATTTTTCTTCTTCTTGTCTTTTTTTATTGTCATAATTCTACCTTTTTTATCCTACTGTTCTAGGGTTGAAGTGCTGTGACGTGAGCGGATCGATCGATGCGGCGAACCAAACTTTGACTTTACAAGCTCCATTCCAATTCCATCAGCTTTCAGCTGCATCGACCAACCTCGCCTCACCTGCCCTCATCCACCTCCGATCGACCAACTTCTCCTGCCTCTGCTCACCGCTCGATGCAATCACTATCCTCTGGGTGTATGCCTGAGTGTCTGCACAGAGCTCTGCTCTGACGTGCTTCGCCTGCTTGCGCGTTCTGCATACGCGCCTTGGTCGGAGATTCACTTCATCGGAGATGCCCTGATGCGACTGACGGCCAGCTTAATTCCCGATAGACTGTCCTAATTATCATACCGATCTGATCGCCGCGTCAGCTCTTGATTGCTGATATTTTTCTGCCGCCATGTCTGCGCACTACCAGACCGAGCCTCCCCCCACCGCGTCCGCCACCTTGATCACCACCGTCGGACCGATCCACATCTCCCTCTTCGCGAAACAAGCTCCTCTCGCCTGCAAGAACTTCTTACAGCACTGTCTGGATGGATACTACGTGGGCACTTCCTTCCACCGCGTCGTGCCGGGCTTCGTCATCCAGGGCGGCGATCCCACGGGGACGGGCTCCGGCGGGTCGTCCATCTACGAGGACCCCGAATTCGAGTACGACCCCTATGGCCGCGATCCGAACGAGAAGGTCGTCTTTGGGGATGAGTTGCACAGCCGGCTGCGCTTCAACCGTCGGGGAATGGTGGGCATGGCCAAGAGCGAAGACGGCACCTACGGCAGTCAGTTCTTCATCACCTTGGCCAACGCCGAGCGCGAGCTGAACGGCAAGTGCACGCTGTTCGGCCGCGTCGAGGGCGACAGCATCTACAACGTTGTGACTATCGCGGAGGCGGAACTCGTCGAGGGCACCGACCGCCCCGTCTACGCGGTCAGGATCACGGGAACCGAGGTGGGCGAGTTGGGTCCGTTTGCGGGCAAGTTGAAGAAGCGAGAAAAGGTTGCCGTTGCGGAGCCAGAAAAGGCCCCGACAGTGAAGAAGAAGAATAAAAAAGGGAAGAGTGGGAAAGCGTTGTTGAGCTTTGGAGCGGACGAGGAGGCGGAAGGCGATGAAGAGGTGGTGAAAACGTCGAAGCCCAAATTCAACACGAAACTCGTTGCCGATGTCGAGACGGTGGACTTTGAGCCAAAGAAAGAAGAGAAGAGAGCGTCTCCAGACAAGCCTCGAAAAAGGCCACGCTCGCCGTCGCGGCCGCCCCGTCGGTCGCCGGAGGATCGAAGAACTCGTCCGAAGACACCTGATCCATACACCCAGCTGCCTGCCAAGGACCCTGAGGTTCCCGAGCGATCACCGTCGCCGACACCTCCGCGATCCTCTCCCAAGCCGTCTGCTCTCGAGCGAACGAATGCGGAGATTGCAGCTCTGAAAGCGTCGATGCGGCGGACCGTCAACACCGAGCCCGCTGAGACGGGTCGGAAGAAGTCCGCCTTGGAAGCCATGATCCCGGAGAACGCGATCCGCGGGCGCAAACGACCGCCTCCAGGCAGCATTGGTGCTAGTAGCCAGGGACCGATCGGTCGGGGCGGCACGACGGGAGAGGGCTTCAGCTCGGGGGCGGACGCGGAGGCGCTGAAGCTGTTCAACGCATTCAAAGCGAAGCTGGAGAGTGCGGACGCACAGGTAAAGAAGAAGCAATCGTCGTCACAGAAGACGAACCAACAGACGGAGGCGTCCAACGGCAGCAAACAAGGCAAAGAAGGCGAAGAAGGCGCCGAAGACGAGGAGGCGCAGCTATGCGACCTGCACTTCATCGCCAACTGCCAATCGTGCCGATCATGGGAGAACCCAGACCCGGAGGCGACGGGGGGCGACGAAGACATAAGGGAGGAAGACTGGATGACGCACCAGCTGCGGTTCGGCAAGGACACGCTGGGCAAGGACCTGAACTGGAAGAAGGAGCACGAGGACGCCGACTCGCTGGTGGTGATCGACCCGCGGGTGCGCGAGAAGGAGATTAGGGACAGCCAGAAGAGTCGGCGGAGGGAGAGGGATCGGGAGCGGGATCGCAAGAGGGAACGGGTGGGTGATTTGGAGTGGGAGAGGCGGTAGAAATATACATATGCAGAATTGGATGGATGGGATGTACTGTATGTACAGTAGTACATGTGCATGTGGGCTAGAAGCGCCAATTGATATGATATAATATAATATAATGCGATAGAAGTCAATTCTCCAAGTGATATCAACGTGGATCACCTGCATAGTGGTCAATGTTTATACATGATAGGTCTGTTGTCAAGATTAAAGTCGTCTTTCTAAATAATTAATTAATCCAGACAGAGACTTGTTGTGTTGTTGTTGCCATTAGGCTTGTTGGATAGAGATTTTGTGCTGGTTTCAATCTTCACTCTATTATTGTTGTCATTGTGCCTGAAACAAATATATAAAATAACGTGACTGAGTTGACAAGGTCACATGCTCAGAGGTACCGTTGTCACTGGAACTCAAGTACCATTTTTTTAAGCTTCAGAAACAGGCAATTCTGAAATTGTCTTAGCCAGGTTCCCAAATATGTAACGGTGGTGCCTTGCAGCAAGTCTATTTTGACTCACTTGTACAGCATCAGCCATGTGACTACTGACTGAGTGAGTGAGTGACTACTGATCGACATCACAGTCAGCCGCACTCTGTTCAGCGTGACGCTGTGGCTTGGCAGCCATCCTCCAACAATCACTCACTGAACACGATCTTATTTGTTATTCTTCTCGCTGGCTTCAGATATGGCATCCGACTGCTCCTGCCAGGGGAAAGGGAAATCGAGGTTGCGGTTGATCGCCATCCCACGTTGGCCCCAGTGACGGGCCCAGGCCAGGACGCTCCTTCTTGGCCAGTGAAGCCACGCCAGGTATTTCGCCAGGATATCGGATATCTTCTGCTTGAGTCGAGGCATCATGGGTCCCTGGAATAGCAACACCTTGGTCAACACCACCGTCGTCAGTCCCGCATCGCAACTCCCACAGCAAGTCCCAGGCACTCTGCAGCCCATCGCCAAAAAGCCCAAGGACCCCAATCTGACCGATTCGCGGCTCCTGGTCCATCGCAGATGCATCTACGAGCGTCGTCTGCCCGGCAATGCCTACATCACCGCCCATGTGGAGCGCCTGCAGCATGGCTACTTCTCCAGCCCGAACCTGTCGGGACGAGACATCGATCATGTCGACTTCCTGGCCGTCAACTTTGTGTTTCACCCGTCGGACTGCCAGTCGCACCGGTTCAAGGCGGCGACGATCAAGGCTTCGATTCAGAACGCGGAGGGCGAGGGATTCTTCCCCCGTCTTCCGCAGGAGAACCCGCGGTTCCTGATGTATGCGCCGCATCTGATCTACGGCGCCGTGTCGCCCGAGACGCTGCAGTGGAATTTCAGCCTGGCCGGCTCCCTGGGCATTTCGGACGCGCCTCTCGCCGCCAGTCTCAGTCCATCGGGCAGTGTCCGCGGCCAGTACAAGGTCTACGAGATGATGAAGATCCAGGGATCGGTGCGCACGCTGAAGAGCCGCGACGGGCCGGAATTCCACGTCGAGGACGGCGAAATCGTCTGGTCGCTGACGGAGAACCCGCTGCAGCGGTCCGGGCTGCCGCGCGAATTCACGTTTGTGATGCTGATCCAGAAACCGCATGAGGACAGCCGCTTGCGCTTCTCACTCGAGATCGAACCTGTGATCGATGCCTGGTTTGGCAGCTATCCTAGCTGGCTGCTGGGGTTGTCCAAGTATCAGCCGCTGGGCAAGAGGCCGGTCAACTTTCGCCATGAAGTCGGCCAGCGGTTTGAGCCAGTCGACTCGCGGGGGTTCAACTTTGCGAGTTTGGCAGGGTCGCTGGATAGCTATGTCAATATGCCTGGCAGTACCTATTCGTCGAATGTGAGTTCTCTTCTTGGTACAAGTAAGATCATGCTAACTGGAGTAGATATCGCCTGAAGGCGTCGTCAACGATCCGGGGACGGACCTACCAATAGGTTCGGGGTATCAGGATTACCCAGATTCTTCTAATCAAGGAACTTATCCCTCGAACCAAGGACCATGGCAACCATCCGGATACACACAACCGATCAGGTCGATAGGCGAGGCACTCACCTCCAACCTAGAAGGCGGCACGCTGAACGTGCGGGTTCTGCTAGACCATGGAAGATCCTCTCCTCTGTCGGCAATGCGAGCGCCAGCGCGACCAAAATCGCTTCGGCGATCGCAGTCACGAGAAGGGCTGAATCGTTACGCGAAGGAGCAGCAAGCCGCACGGACAAGAACGCAGTCTGTATCCGAAGCGAACAAGAATCGGTATTCCTATCCTTATGGGTAGCAACAGCCAGGATGCAATCTGCCATACTCTATTTACTTTACGGCGTTCTTCAGGAATATGGGAATGGGATACCCTTGCTTAGACGGTGACTTGTTCTTTATGTATGTACTGTACAGTACTCTATGGATTGGCGGCGGTGTGAAGGACGAAGTCTTCTTCAGATTGTAATAATAATAATTTCTTTCCTCTTTCTTCTTGCACTGAAAGTCCTACCTAGCATGGATCTGGATCAGTAGGAATATACCTGTCTGGAAGCAAGCAAGCAAGCAAGCCATAATAATCCCAACAATAAGAAAGAAAGCAGTTGAATAATGAATAAATAAAATAAAATAAAATAAAATAAATGCTATTGCTGAGCTCGAGCTGAGTGCATACATACATACAGTCATAGAGTACTCCAGTGTACACTATCCTATCCTGTCCTGTCAGGCAATAATAGATGATTTGTGTATGTACAGTACTCTGTCAGAGCACTGACAGACAGTGCTGATACTAACTAATAATAATAATAACAACAGGATAGGATAGGATAGGATAGGATAGGATAGCTACCTAAGGCCAAGACCCAAGATTCTCAAGCCCTCGTATTCTTCATCGCCGATTAACTATGTTCTTGTTCCGGTTCTATACTTGGAACAACAGTACATACATACTTAGCTAAGGTCTAAGGGTCTAAGGGTTCATCTACATATCTTGGCATTCTGGGGGCCAAGCAATAACCATCCATTAAATCCATTACTCCGTATTAAATTCAATCACTCACGCGTAGACTTTGGGCCTCGTGGGGGTTTGTGAGTGCTGATAGGATAGACGTACTGTACATACAGTACTGTATGATGGATATGAGGTACTATTCTTCGTATCTTATGGAATTCTATCAATTCTATCCTTCCTTGCGTAAAAATAAAAACAGGACAAGATGAGACAGACGAGACAGACGAGACAAGAAATTGAAAAAAAAAATTGAGAGCGTTTGTTTCTTTTAATTAATAATTATTTTGATATTTAGATTTATTTTTCTGGTCTTTTTTTTTTCGTCTGTGTTTCCTTCGTACCTTACAACGCGTCTCTCCATCTCCGTCTCCGATGTCGATCATCCATTGAGTTATTTCCGAAAGGGTTCTTTTTTTATGTAACTGTGGATCCCTGGATCGACAACAAGCAGCACGACAGACACGGGAGAAAAAAACGTGAGAAAAGCACTGACATTTTATATTATTTACAGTATTAGTTAGGGTCCTACCTAATATGTATGCTCTGTGCATATGTACTACAGTAGATACATGCTAAGTTGGCCGGGCCAATTTCAAGGGAGGAAGTATATATGAATTTCAAAATGCAGGTCTTTATTTATAATATAGAAAGGAAATAAAATAATAAATAAATAAAAAAACATATATAGTACTATGCAGTACATTCATCTTATTATTATTCCTCGTACTCCGTACTCCTCACGGAGTACTCCGTAATACTGTCCACAACTCCACCGCGATTCCCGCCAAACGTTACATTCCATCCAAATTAGCCTTTGCATAACGATGATGATCCCGCCCTTATTTCCTAAAATAGGTAACTAAATAATTACCTTAGCCAGCCCCGCTGATAAATGGCCGACTTATCGTGGCACTCTGCAGATCTGTGCGTGTGATCATCGTTTATTTATTATTGGTTAGTTGGATGGAGTCTGTCCTGTCCCTGATCTGGTGATCCCAGACAAGCACTTGGTTTGTGTTTTCGTGATTGGTTGGTGTTGTCTGTCTGCATGGGGGAGTTGGGAGTTGAGTTACATACGGAGTACAGTGGAGGAGGACATGGTGACGATAATGCTAGTATCCGACTATCTATCTAGGTAGTTATATAGGGGTCCTGCCTGCTGTCGACCGCAGGAGCAATCGAACAGACAAATCCCAGTCCAGGTCTGCCAAACAGATTCCTTTCTTTCCCTAACTTTTACAAAATGTATCTCAGCAAGGTCAGTACCTGTCTCAACTCATCTACCGACATACATACAGTATACTTATCGAGACTCCAGCTCCTCACCCTAACTTCCCTCCTCATCGGCGCCTCCTCTGCCGCCATCATCAAACGCGACTGCGCCGCCACCTGCGGCAGCCACTGCTACTCCTCAGACGAGATCAACGCCGCCGTGCAGCAGGGCTACTCTCTCGAGCAGAGCGGCAACGAGGCGGGCGACTACCCGCACGAGTACAAGGACTACGAGGGCTTCAACTTCCCTGTTCCGGGGCCTTACTACGAGTTTCCGATCCTTGCAGACGGACAGACCTATGACGGTGGCAGCCCCGGTGCGGACCGTGTCATTTTCAACGATAGTGGTGAGCTGGCGGGTGTGATTACTCATACTGGTGCTTCGGGGGATGGGTTTGTGCAGTGTCAGTGATTGTGATGGCATCTTGATGGGATGTTATGTGATGTGATGGACGTCTCTGTTGTTTGGTGTATTTATGCAAATGTGAATATCCGTTTGTTTCTTCGAATATATTCTTGTGCACTGGGTTCTCAACGGAAATAAAGAATAATGTCATCAAGTAACTGAGTAGGAGCTCCTCACCAATCAATAGCAGGGATGCTCTTGACCATCGAAGGATACTTTACTTTCCTCAACAGAGCTAAGCTCATGTACATGTATGTATGTACATATCGTGCCGTGCCATGCGATCAGCAGCTGCCAGAGATAGAATTGAATGAATTCCCATAACTGCCCATCATTCATGTTTCACAAGTGGGAACGAAAGGACGTGTATCTATCTGATCGCAAATCCTGAGAAGGCTAGCTGAATTGAACCGTGGGCTCCTAATCTTACTGTATTTTCAGTTAAATACTTCTTCGTCTACCATTAAAAAAAAAAAGAAACAGACAAACCTTTGTCGAACTACAAATGTATTTTCTCATATGTGCTACGCTGTGCCATGCTACTACTAATATCGAGCAGGACAAACAAAAAGCAAAGTATCATACGGTCTTATCATTAATTTCATTACCATAAGCTAACGCGTATACACCATCTCATAACTGACCGTCTGATAACAGTCGAATCACAACAAGTTACCTTCTTATGAAGGACATGCTTTAAAAAAAAAACTATCATGCCTTCTCAGCCGTCGCTGTTGCTACTGCAGCGTTACCAACGACAGCCCTCTTCTTGGTCAGCCGGAATCCACCCACGACCAGAATCAAGGCCTCCACGCCGAGGATCACTCCCAGCGTCACCATCGCTCCGATCACTCCCGCAACCGCCCGCGAAATGCCGCCTGAACTCGAGCTGACGCTAGAAGCAGCTGGCGAGCTGGAGCTCGTCGACGCATCGCCTGCTCCAGCACACACCCCCGTCGTGTTGCCGCACGCTTGACACCACTGGCTCTGGCTCGAGATGGCGAACTTGTTCGTGTGGTCGACAAAGTCCGACCACGACAGCACGGTGCTGGACTGCCCGAACAGCGGGTAGGCAGTCGGCTCCGGCGAGCTGGCCGAGGTGCCGTTGTGGAAGAGGAAGCGGACGCTGATCTCTGACGCCGGCGGGAAGCCGCTCGATGTCGAGGAATTGGTCACCAGCTCCCACACCATGGACGACGCGTAGTCGGGCATGCCCTCCCATTCAGGCCCGAGAGACGGCAGCTGCGCCAGGCCAAAGTAGGACAGGAAGGTCGCATACGAGCCAAACTGCACGCCGAGCTTGGACTGCCCCCCGGAGGTGATGGTCTCATTCAGCGCCTGGACAACCTGCCCGGCCAGCACGGCACCGGCGATAGCACGCACTGGATCGGAGGCATTGTAGGCCAGATTGTACTCGTGGATGTTAGCCAGGACAAGGAGCTGGTGAAGCAGGTCCGGCGTCAGCGCGTCCAGGGCCGGATACTCAGTGGTCGAGTTGTGGATGGAGCCCACATTGAGATAGTCGTAGATGGTGTATGCGTTCTTGAAGTTCATCTGGGACGACGTGAAGGTGCTGTTGATCATGGGCGCCAACGACTTGTAAAAGTCGGCCGTCGACGCCAGCAGGCTGTTGTACGAGTCGGACGAGAAGTACTCGTTGCTGCTGAGTTCGGCCTTCAAGCAGCCAGTCGATCCCTGCAGCCACGCAGAGTTCTCGCTGCCACTTCCAGACGACAGCAGCGAGATGGGGATGAGCTGATATCCGTTCAATGGCACGTCCACCGTGGTTCCATTGCGGAGGGTCTGGTTGGCGGACGAGCCCACGGGAGGATACAGACCCTGGAGCCAGCCGGTGGCCGAGTTCTGCAGCACGCTGTCCGACGGCGACGACACGCTGAGCTGGGACAGCTTGACGATATCCGTCTCGATGCCCAAGATCTGCGACGGCGAGCCGGCGGCGATGTAGCGGCTGTGGTAGTAGGAGCCGCGGGCAAACACCTCGCTGTACCCGAGATCGGTCAGCACCGTGGGCGGCGTGCTCTTGGAGGTGCGGTCGCCATGGCGGTGGAAGATGTACGCGCCCAGCACTGTCTCTGCAGAGGACAGCTGCAGGGGATTGCTGCCAGAGCGAGCAGAATCCTGGATGACTTGGTAAGCATGCTGAATGTGAGGCGATCACAGACGCCCGTCGTCAGGGAGGACAAGCAAAGGCAAGAAACAAAAGCAGACGGAGTCATGGCGGCCTCATCTTTATGCAGAACTCGTTTATCGCCCACACGACGCTGTTCCGCGGAAATCTGCTATCAGAGAGTGGGCGGCGGGGAAGCTCGCGGTCCAGGCCGATGCCCCTCTTTGGCAGGCCGTCATTTGTCCCGCGTGCAGAGGCGGAGGTCGCCGATAAGAGCTGAGAGGGGAATTCTTATATTGTTTTGGTTTAGTCAGAAATCTATTTCTTTGGCTGCAAGTGTTTGCAGGTCAGTAGTGGCTGTAATCACTCCGCAGAGTCGTGTGCCAGATCAACCAATGCAGAGATAAGATTGATCAGATTATTATGTTTGGCGATTATGACTAATGACGCTGACATACGTATCCAATGAACTCAAAAATAAAAAAAGAAACCAGAAAATACATCTCTAGCAGCATGATTATAGAATTAGACAGGTTAAAAAAATCGATGACAAAAACTTTGTGTTGATTATTAATCGCACCCCCAGTGCCGTGTGAAAGACGGCGACGTTGACTACACCATATGGGATATTTTGCAGTCAGCAATTGAGTTCTGACAAGAGATCAATCACAATCCATCAATAATCATCTATGCTACTTTACTGTTATTGCCGTGAGAGAAGAATACACGCCAATGTAAGGTCATGGAATTGATCTCTATATCAGGTCATATAAACCATTCATGGGAAAAGCGCCGCTGCACAAACTCCGTAACCAGTTCAAAAACGAGTCCGTTTCCAATGCTGAAGAATCATTTCCATGGCTTTTACTCTGTAGAGATGGCTACGTCTCCATCGCCACTCCCTTATCGCCCATCAATTCACATCCATTTCGAACAACTCCTACCAACCCCCCCCGTTTGAACGGCCTCGCTCCCACCGCCGGATAACCGCCATTCCACCTCCGCCAGCCCTTCGAGCCAGGTGATCCTTGTCTGGGCGGGAACCTCGAGCCGTTGCAGCTCCTCGCTTAATGCGCTCAAGATATCGGCCAGAGCCAGTCCTTTGTTGGCTTTCAGCGTGTTGATGGTGTTGAGGCACGACGTGACGTCGCTGGTGGTAAGGAGAGTGGTCATGATCTCTCGAATGTCGGAAGGATGGGGCGCTGCGACACAGTTGTAGATCGTTTCATTCGTAATGACTTCGTGCTCAGGAGGCGGTTGGTCCTTCGGTGCATCTCGCATAGGAAGCGGCATACCTTTTTCACTGTTAGACCTCGTCGTTAAACAAAAAAAAAAAGAAAGAAAGAAAGAAAAGAAAAAGGGGGGAAAAAAAGGGAAAAAAAAAGAAAAAAAAAAGAGAGAGACGGGATTCCCTACTGCTTGCATGACAAGCTTGCAGCACATTCAACGCCCGTCGCATGTCACCCTTGCTGAGTTTGATGAGACTGTCGACCGCCTCGGGCTGTATTCGTACGTGCTCCTTCTCAATCACCTGGTCGATCAGGGACCGGATATCCGCCTCCTTCAAAGGACTGAACCGGAACCGTGTACATCGTGACAAGAGGGCAGGTGAGAGCTTGTGCGTGTAGTTGGCGATGATGCAGAATCGCGTGTTGGCCGTGTACTTCTCCATGATGCGACGGAGGGCCATCTGCGCCGTGGCAGTCATCGCATCTGCCTCGTCCAGAATGATCAGTTTGAACGCTCCCAAAGAATCGGTGCCAGCCGACGGAGCGACGGAAAATATCTGCTTTGTACCTGCGGCAAACACGTTGAGTTTATCTTCAGCTGATCAGCCGCGGGAGAAGAACTCACTAGCAAAGGTCTTGATCTGCTCTCGGACGACCTCTATGCCTCTGTCGTCACTGGCGTTCAACTCCAGAACCATCTGTCGCATGTTCTTGCTCCCGTAGATGCGCCTCGCCAACGCAAGGATTGTAGACGTCTTTCCCGTTCCCGGCGGGCCATAAAGAAGGAGGTGCGGTAATCGCTATCCATCAGTTCAGCAAACTGCAGAGCGTCATGAATTGGGGGTTGACGGCGCACATTCGATTCGACAAATCTGTTGATCGTTGCGAGAATATCCTGATGCCCAGCGACATCGTCCAGTGTGTTCGGTCGGTATTTTTCCACCCTGGGCAATTAGCATTCATCCAGTTCAAACCATTGTGGCATTGCATCCGTACCATGGGAGATTATCCTCAGCCTCGACTGGAAGGTCTGCGACCACCTTCTTGCCCTTTGGATTTAGATTGTCGGAGCTGAACTTGATCGCGTCGTTGGACGGAATATCCACGTCCATGTCATCCTCGTAATCCGACATTTGGAATAAAAGAGGCCAAAAAATCTATTAAACAATAATTACTGGGATTACAACGCAAAAAACAATTCGAAAAGGATGGTTGACACAAATTATCCAGCACTTGGCTTTCGACGCGTCGGCGAGCGGTACGCGTAAAGAGGTTCGGCGCCGGAAAATCATGGGCAGCCCTGCTGTACTCCTGCCTGTCGCTAGGCGGAATGCCATGTCGACCACCAGCGACCGCCGACCTCCGCATTCTCGCCCAACGGCCTGTCCGCCCCGACAGACCCAGCCCTCTCGTCAAGAAGACTTCAGTCTGGTGGAAATCGGATCGCTCGTTCCACCTGTTCAGGATGCCTGTGGGTTTCCTCAAACTGCTCAACCCCTCTCCATCAGGAGTCGCACGACACCGACTGACTGACAAACAACCTCTAGGCTTACAACTCCATCTTCCTTGAGGACCGCGACGTCCCGGTAATAGGTACGAAGGCCAGCATCTCGACTCATGAACAACATACCAGACCGACAGAGAGTAGATATGGCTAACTCCGGTCATTCATGGCTTCAGGGAACTTCCCCCTCCTCCCGCTCCGTACCCGCACTCGCGGCCCCGCATATGTCCTCCCCGCGCTGCCTCCCGGCTCGTCGGACGTCGATATCGACCCCAACAGCGAGTCGTACGACTGCGTGGACGAGATCCTGTCCCTGTTCCGCGCCAATGTGCTGTTTCGCAACTTCGAGATCAAGGGTCCCGCGGACCGCATGCTGATCTACGGCATCCTCTTCGTCAGCGAATGTCTCGGCAAGGTAAAGCCAGGAATGACAGCGCGAGAGGCTGAGAAGGTAGCATCCTCCTCCCTATATGAGGCGCGTTTGGCGGTAATAATCATGTTGTTCTGACTCATCAATCAGGCCCTGATCAACGTCGCGCTCGATCAATTCGCCATCCCCGGTGATGTCTCTTTCCCCTTGAACCAGGCCTTTGAGCCTCCACACAATCGACAAGATGCAGAGACTCTCAGACAGTAGGCCAATCCGAAGAGATACGGGCAATCTCTGGATTACTGACTTATATCAATCAGGTATCTCTCCCAAGTCAGACAGGAAATAGCTATCCGATTGCATGCGAGACTATACCCTGGTGGTGTAGGACCGTCTAAGGTGAGTAATAACGCATCTATACCTGGGATTATATACTATATTGTATTTATTTACTGACAATTTCTTCTTTTCTTGACTGCAGTTCTGGCTCAGTTTTGCGAAGCGGAAGTTCATGGGGAAAAGTCTATAGACTATAAATAACTCGGTTTTGTTTTTCTGTTTTTGCTTTCGCTTTTTTGTTCCGGACGCATTAGTACAGCGTTATGAAATGTGAATATTGCCTTCTTCCTTACTTACTTACCTCCTTTATCTCTTTTTTTCTCTCTACGGTCATCGATCTCGACCAGGATGGGGAATGTCCACCCCTCTGTCTTTGTCAGACTGCCGCTACTGCTTGATGTAACGTACCTGTCTGGTGTGGACAGGTGAATAGGGCATAGTTTGCTCTCTTTCATGTCGCTTGGACTTATGACTTATCGGTACGTATTCACCCCATCTTAGGAAATCTCATGTATTGTACAGTACAGAAAACCTAGAGGTATGTATGTACTCTACATACATACAGTCCTTATCACAGCAAAATGGACGACTAACCAAGTCAACCAATGAATCCAGAACTTTTTTATCGTTAAGATGCCATGTGCAATGGTCTAGTTCTAATAACTCCGCATTCACTCATCTATCATGTTTTTTTTTGTCTATATTTTCTAATCGCCCGGTGTACTAGGTGTAGTTTCAGCAACTTTCCGCTTCTTCCGACTCACGTTGCCCCGGGCGGAGATGCGCTCCTGCGTGGGGATGACTCGGGTAGCATGGAAGATGTATCCCTCCGCGCCGCCACGGCCCATCATCAACGGATGCGTGCGTCCGGGAAGGACCTGCCAGGGACGCACGCGCGAGGTCTGCAATGTCGGGCCGACGAGGAGGGTCGGATCGACGGGGAATTCGGAGGATAGGTCGATGGGGGGAAGATCAGGAGAAGGAGGGTTGTTATCGTTGGAAGTGTCTTGCCCTTGCCGCTCCTTCAGCTGCTGCTCTCGTTTCTCCTCGAGTTCTCGCTTCCGGTTGATAAAGGCGACCCGTCGAGCGGTCGAGTAGAGATCTGCCAAGTGGACAAGAGGCTCGATCGTAGGCGAGTACACCACAACCGGTGCCGACCCGGCGAGCAGCGGCACGACATGTTGCAGGATTGAGGCCGGTTCCATCAGGCTGGCGACTATCAGTCCATCAAAGCCTCCGGCCCGTGTTTCATCCACCACGCTTCGTACTCGAACCCATCGGTTTCGCTTGCGGTAATATATCCCGCGCTTGCTGGGCTTCCATGACTGAAGGGTCGCTTCGTCCACCTTTTCAGGTTCGTTTGCGTAGATGGGATCCGCGTTGGGGTCCACAAGGTGCAACCACGATAACGTCTTTAGGTGCGTGTAGAGCGGATGGGACTCGTCGGGATTGCCCTGGTCGTACGAGAAGTATTTAAGAAGGGACAGGTTCGGTTGCGAGTGAGCGTGGATAAGAGTAAGGGTGTTCCCCTTGGCAGACATGGGCTGTTTCCGTGCCCTACGCTGCGGGTGAGAGGTTCTCCCATCCTTGGGTTGTTCTGCCTCATCCGCATCCCCGGGATCATTCGTCTGAGTGTCATCATCGTCCTCGTCGTCTTCGTGAGGGTAAAGGATACCCATTCTCTCTGCCATCGCCGCAACTACTAGACCGCCCGTGTCATCCACGACGAGATATCGTCCGTTCGGCTTCGATGTGACTGTTTCTTCCAGCAGGGTATTTCCCCCATGGTGCACATTACCCCAACACCCCATGAGAGCAATCAATTCGTCTCTCAGCTCCATGATCTTAGGCGCGTCTTTCTCTTCGAGCAGATACTGCGTGAGGATGCTGACGTCCATGGGGAGGACAGTGAATCTCCGCAGAAATTTCTTCTGCTTCCTCAGTTTGTATTTGGCGAGCGAAAAGGCCGTCTTCTGGTCGATCGCCGTATGCGACTGCAGCAGTCGTGCAATGATTTCCTTCCCTGCGCATGTCGCCTGCTTCTTCAGCTCCTCGATCTCCGCCAATGTTAACTTTTGACTCGAACTGTCATCGATGGTGTCCCGATTTGTGCGCATCGGCACGTCGCCATCGCCGTTCATGTCGAAATCCTCCATCTCGCCGTCCGCCTCTCCGGAGCCCTCACTGATGAGGGCCTCCGCATGAAGCTCTGTGGCGGGAACAACACGCAAGACATGGCCATCCTCATCCGGGTGGTCGAGAATCTCGTACGTCAAGTAAAAAGGACGTCCGATAATTTGGTTGGAAGGGAAGTTGCCATACTTCCCGAGCGAGACATTCCTAGGTAGACCTGTAAGCAAATGCGCCGTAAAGCCAGATTTAAAGCCAAAGGAAAGGAAGACACACAGAGCGCAAAGGCCCCGGAGACATACGTATTGGGCACGAGTTTGATGACCTTGGATGTGTCGGACGGCAGTCGCAACACGACGTACTCGTGGGGGCGGACGAACGAATGCATATTGAGAATAATTCTCACTCCGAATTAATGCATATTTAGTCCCAGCTGCTCATACAGTATACACGGCCCAAGGATATCAATCTTGAATTCGCGTTCTTAATTTCTTCATCCCACCGAACGCACGGGCCATGCGGAGCTCTCGAGAATACGCCGGCGCAGGAAGAACTTTCTTCCGGGCCCCCGTCACATGTCAGTCCTGCTCGGGGAATCGTTATTCCATCCGCCTCTGCTGCCTGACGTAATCGTACTTCGATCGGTAATATTACCATACCGTACGGATTTCACCGCGACTGGCTACAGGAGGGGGCGTAATTCTCGTAATGTTCTTGCCTGGCTGGTACAGATCGATCGATCGTTCCCCGCCTATAAGAACAGGAATACGCTATGACATCTTGCCTCAACCCCCGACATGCGCCCTGGCGAATGACAGTTCGCTCCTATTCTTGTTCTGCCAATGCTGCCAGACCCTAAGCCAGCCTCCAGAAAGTGGCAGCCTATATGTTCGCCCAGATCATAACACTGCATCTCTCTCTCATTGCGTGGAATATTCAATAATTGCGACCTTGATGGTCGATCCTGCCGCTGCCTGAGCTCCGCTGCCTAGCTCAGCCCTCCCACCCAGCTGCGTACCTATATTACGTATGTCAAGGGCGAGAAATACAATCAAGGCAGAAACGATTAAGTCCAATCGCGATACCTCCTAAGCCGTCTGGTTTCTACAGCAGATCCATGTCTGTTTTTGATACTGGAGCTTCAACAGGACATCCGCCAATCAACCCGGCAGCTACCCTGAGGCGCGGAGAACCGACCTACGCATCAGGAGCTCCTCTGGAGAGCGAGACAAAGCTCTGTCCTCTCATCAGGAGCATCGTTTGCTGATGGTGCTCCGAAAAGCTCCACCTCCCGGCATTGTCGTCCCTCCGCGAGGAACCGATCATCCTCATCCGCGATCCGCAACGACCCCAACCTCCAACTCGTCGCAATCATCACCCAACCGTCTAGTCCGCCCAAGACGGGCGCGAACCGTGAGTACAAGCCCTAGGCAGGTATCAGTATATTCACCCGACCTGAATACGTCACCTGCGTTCGACCTTATGTCCCTCGAAGAAGCCCAGCAGAAGTCGCCGATGGGAAGCTCCTTCAACGACCCCCAGAATCCGTGGGCGGAAGAATTGGTCGAGAGACCGGACCCCAATCATCTGCCGCCGAACTTACAAACTGGGCCTGTTAGTCAACCACAGGAAGACACTAGGGAGGAGTCGAAGGCGGGCATCTCTCGTATTCCCCCAATCTTGATGGAGGGGACGGCGCGAAGGCAGGCGGCGGAGGAGCTTCCGCGGAATCAAGGGAACAAGGATTCCAGCACAGAAGCACAGCCAGAGACGGGCAAACAGCGATTGCTATCCAACAATCCGTTCCTCCGAGCCAGAAATCCCAGCACAAACCCGTGGGATCAGCATAATGGCAGTCACCCCGGTCAACCGCAAGGAGCTCCTGAACAGAATGCATGGGCCACAAATGATGACCCTTTCGGCGAAAGAATCAGTCAAAGTAAGTCTGCTTTGTCCTTGTCCTAAATGTAATCTGACCCTTTTCCCTAGGTTCAGGTTTTATTCCAATGACGGCACGACTGTCCTTGTTGGATCAACCGGAGGATCCCTGGGCCCAGCAGAATAGTCAATCAGCACACACGCCGGAAACATCTACCCAACATCAGCCGGTTAGCAGTAACAATGCATCAACCATGTGGTCCGCTTCGTCGTTTGACGGCACTGCTACTTCTAGCACATACTGGGTGGATGGTTCCACTCAGTCGGCTCAAGAAAGGACGTCGAACGATCATGACCAGGGAAATGGAGTCCAGGGTTTTGATACTGCCACAAGTGGAAACCCTTTTCAGTCTTCACGACCTGCGGAGCAACCGGCGATCAACTCACTGGGGTCAGGGGATGTGGCGAACGGTTCTAACGGCGCCGCGTCGAATCTAACACCAGCCTCCTCACAGGACCTGTTAGATTTCAACGATCCTCCGTCAACGAGCAACAAAGCTGAACCTGTAGAGCAGAAAGCTCCGGAACAACCCGGCCAGAACGAAAAGCACGAACATACATCGGTTCCCACGGAATGTCCTCGAAGTGATAACCAGCCCTCTAGTGCGGAGCAAGCCTCCGAACCCAGGCAACCTCCACCTACCACTACACCCCTCTCCGAGGCAGAGATGAGAAAGCAGCTGGAGAAACAGGCAGAGACCTATGCGATCCGACATATCAACTGGACAGATCATTCGGGGCAACTGCGCGAGTCTCCCGTCCTGGTTCAGAACAAGAACGGACCATGCCCGCTTCTGGCTCTGGTCAACGGGCTCGTCATGCGCTCTGAGAAAGATGCTCAGCCACCAATTGTCAAAGCTTTGCAGACCAGAGAACAAATCTCTCTGGGTTTGCTCATCCAGGCTTTATTTGATGAACTGACCACTTATCATGATGCTGACGAGGAGCTTCCTGACATTGAGGCTCTGAGTCGATTTCTCACGATGCTACATACGGGGATGAATGTTAATCCCCGTCTGACTCTGGTATGTATTGTTTCTACCTTTTACTCTGGGTCAGGCAATTGCTGACGTTTTCCAGGAGTCTGAGAACGCCGTCGGATCGTTCCTAGAAACCAACGATCTTCGACTCTATGGGACATTCAAAGTCCCTCTAGTTCACGGCTGGGTTGCCTCGCCTTCTAGTGAAGCTCATGCAGCACTGAGCCGTGTAGCCCAGTATCACGAAGACATCCAACTGCTGCAGTTCCGCAAAGAAGAATTGGAGGATCGGGTAATCCGCGGTGGTTCGCTCAGCGCGGAAGAAGAGCAACTCGTCCGCGATATCGACACGATCCAGTACTTTGTCAACGTCGAGAACGCCACGCAGCTGAGCGCTTTTGGACTCAATCATTTGGCACAGACTCTGGCGCCAGGGTCGATCTCGATTCTGTTCCGGAATGATCATTTCTCCACTCTCTACAAACATCCACAGTCGCACCAGCTCTTTACGCTCATCACCGACGCTGGCTATGCCGACCACGCTGAGATTGTGTGGGAGTCTCTTGTCGACGTCAACGGATCGAACGCTGGATTCTTCGCGGGCGACTTTCGGCCCGTCGGACACGCTCCCGCCGCGTCGACCAACCCTGCTGGTCAGAGGAGCTCGAGTAATGCCATTGCCAACCACACAAATAATATCTCTACCCAACATACCGAACAGACGGATGCAGATTATGCTTATGCGCTGTCATTGCAGTTCCAGGAGGAGGCGCAGCGGGAAAATGCGAGAAACCGGCGCGCGTCAACACCTTACTACGGGTCGACACCTCGCCCGGCCGCCCACAACCGGTCGTCATCAAGCACGGTCGGCGGGGGTGGCAGAGGTCGATATCGCGGCTCGCTCCAAGACCCGAATCTGCAGCGGCCGTCGATTCCTCCTCGAAACGTCCGGAACATTGCCCCGGCCATGGGAACCCCTGTTGATCCGCATGACGTGGTAGACGACGACGACGATGCGCCTCCGCCTTCGTACGAGCAGGTTGCGCGCAACAAGGCGTACGAAGCGCAGTCGCAGCGCGGACGACGCTCGTCGTATGAAGATATTACAAACTACTCTCTCACGTCCGGTGCAGAATACGGACGATCACCACGGCCACAACAACAACCGCCTTACTGTGGCGGAGGGAGACGACAGCCGGGATTGGTTGCGTCGAGTTCACAGCAGCAGCAGCGAAAGGAGAAGGGCAAGGACTGCGTAGTAATGTAGATCTCCTCTCTCACTTATCTGTCATCTTGTGAACGTTACTCTGCGTCAGAACAGAGACGTACAAGTCTTACTTTACCATGGAGTTGGAGTTTTGGAGTTTGGATGGATGGTTTGGATGGCTTGGTTTGATTTGGTTTGGTTTGGATATTATTTTTGTCTATGCCTATGCATGCCATACATATATTTATTATATACCTCTCCTTGCTCTGGACGAAATACCATACATACAGCCAGTGAGTGAGTGAATGAGTGAGTGAGTCAGTGATGTGAGGTAATGACAATGACGATACGGTATGAAATGAATATATGCTTTCTTTGTAAAGGCTACACCAAGCCAGTCATCGGTCAATTAGTCTGTTAGGTAGGTCGGTCAGTCGAGTAGCCAGCGACTGGCGTGTTGTGTTGCGTTCATTTTGGTACACATCATGTATACGATATGACATCCATAGACCTGGATATGATAAAAGCTTTTTACGCATATCTATCTAGATCTATCTATGTCTATATCCTAACGAATCCCGTATATAGGCATGATATATGTCTAGAATTAAAAAAAGAAAGGAAAGAAAGAGAAGAAAAGAAACGAAAAGAAAGAAAAGAAAAGAAAAGAAAAGGCAATGGGAGAAGAAGAAGTACCTATCTATCTACTCCACGCGTACGTAGGCACAGGCACACACATTCAGACAGCACTGTAGCAGGCAGCTAGCCACTGTAGCTAGCTAGCTAGCTAGGTATATATAGCCTATAGGTAAGTACAAGTAAGAAGGTATACGTAAAGTCGGATTGATTCCATTCATTCAGACGATGAAAAATAAAAATTTAAAAGAAAAAATGAAAAGAAAGAAGAGACATAGGAGGTAGGAGGGAGGGAAAGTAGAATTATAGGAAGACAAACGTATGTTTATATATGTTTATATGTTTATTTATCTTTATCTTTCCTTCCTCCTACTTACTAGTAGAAATGGAATGTATACATATGCAACTTTTCTTTCTTCAATTTCTCTCTCTCTCTTCTTTTTTTTGGGTTCTCTTGCTTCTTAATTAGTTAATAAATTTTTCTCTTCTATGCTATGCTCTTCTATGCTATGCTATGCTACTATGCTCTATGTATTCGAGAAAGTGCAGAGAGAGAGAGAGGAGGGAGAGAGGGAGGGAGATTAGATTGATTAAATCGAGAAGTTGGTTGAAGGGAAATAAATGGAAGGAATAGAATGGAATGATTCCAAAGGGATAAATGAATGAATGAATGAATGAACATCATAACATTCCCTACCTACCTACCTACTCCCTACATACCTAAAATAACCTAAAATATATACATACATTGACATCAACTCGCTCTTGAAATCTTTTTTTTTCTGTTTTTGTTTTTTGTTTTCAAGGGCAAAAAAAACACACGCACGCACACACAAACAGAACAAAAAGGAAAGAAAGGAAAGACTAGACTGGAGGAGTGTTGAGAAACAATACCGAACTTTTCATAATATGAAAAGACTGACACTGACTCGACTGGACTGGACTGAACTGACTGAGTAGGAATTATCACTACCAGATCAACTCAACTCAAATCGAATCGATTCAATTCAATTCAATTCAATTCAAACCAACCAATTGACACGATTGATTGATTGATTGATCGATCGATTCACTGAGGGAGGGAACGAAAGGAGGATTGATTAGGAATAGATTGATTGATAAATTGATTGATAGATTGATGTCAAACTGATTGATCGCGCTTTGGCTCGTCAAGTACGTAAAGAACAACAGTAAAGAATAAAAAGAAAAGACAAGAAAAGAAACAATCAACAGACAGACAGACAAAACGACAATGCCTTCCATAACACCCTATACCTATACCTGTACCTACCTAACTAAAGAGAAGAGAAGAGAAGATAAGAGATTCTGTACCACGTCACGTCACTTCGTACCCATGGATGAAATTAGTTCAGTCACATCACTCATCACCTCGAAATCAGTCAGTCAGTCAGTCAGTCAGTCAGTCAGTCAGTCAATCAAGTCTTCTTGCGCCGCTTTGGGCTGTGTCCTGTAGTTCCGCCTGCTGTTGCACCTGCACCTGCTGCTGCTGCTGCTGCTGTTGTTGTTGTTGTTGTTGCTGCTGCTGTTGCCGTTGCTCCTGTTCCTGCTCCAGCCCCAGCTCCTCCTGCTGCTGCACCTGCGCCTGCAGAATCACCGTTGCTGCCGTTCCCCGTCGCTGGCATGTTCATCTGTTGAAAATTCTCGTCAATAGTGTTGGCTGGGCTCGTTGCTTCACTGTCCGTGAATGTCTCAACGATCCGGCCCGGCTCGTGCTGGTTGGTGGTGTTGGTGTTGGTGTTGTTGCCAGTGTTGCCGCCACCAAGTCCGCTGCCATCAACTCCGGTTCCTGTGCCCGTGGTGTTGCCATTATTGAATCCTCCGGTCTTGGTGAAGTCGTCGTATCCACCAAAGTATCCGGAAGAAAGGTCTGTCGGGTCACCACCAGCACCAAGGTTATCAAAGTCGAACAGGTCGTTGCCCACATCCTTGGTCACATCCGTCGTCGCTCCCGGCGCTGCAGGCGCTCCCGTCGCCCCTGTCACCCCTGGCGCTCCTGTCGCTCCTGTCGCCGCCGTCCCAGTCGGCTGACCTGCTGCCGTTGTCGCCGTCGCCGCTGTTCCATCACCGAAATCGAAACCACTCTTGTCCATGTCCGGAACATCTGTGAAGTAGTCATTGCTATTGAATATCTGATCCAGGTCAAGCGACGGCGGCGGGACATTGGAGGAATCTCCAATACCAGGGATGGTTCCCGTGGGGCTGAGAGGCTGCAGCAGATTCGTCAGGTTCTGGACAGAACGGTCCTGCTCGGCCTGCATCTTGACGAGGTTATCGATTTCCTCGCGTGTGCTAGCCAGCTGGGCAGCGTAGTTTTGCGGCATCGGCGGCGGGTTCGGTGTCACGAGAGCATTATTCGAAGAGGCCATGGCGTTGGGATCAGTTGCACTCGTCTCGTTCGCCATCAGCCGCAGCATGTCAGCACGTTGGTTGGGAGTCAGCGCAGAATTGCCACCAGACGTCTCCAAGGAAGAGAGGACGTTGGGAAACTCGGAGAAGGTGGTGGTCGGGACGCCGTTGCGAGCATTGGAGTTCTGAATGACGGACATGATATCGCGTTGAGGAAGCGGCTGTGTCGAGGCCGGCTGCTGTGACCCGGCCTGTTGCGGGCTGGTGTCGTGGACCTCCTCAACGCTGCCGGGCTGCGAAACACTGGGTTGGCGGACATGTGAGCCCTTGCGCGAATGTGATGACCGATCGTAAGTGCTGTTGCCGGACGGTGACAACGTGCTTGCGCGGCTTTGAGCAGCATCCGGTTGCTTGGGAGGAGCCTTCAGCAGCAGTGGTTGCTTCTTAAACGCTCTCTGGTTGCCCGTGTTGTCACCCCCCAAGGTGCTCAGAGCATAGTCGTCGACGTCAACCACATTGCCTTGGTCCTGCTGAATAATTCCCGAGAATGGGTTGGTGAGGTTCTGTTGCCCTTCATGACCTTGGAGGCTACGATTGTAGACAGTGGCCAGGAACGTGAGGATCGCGTTGATCGAGTTTTCGTGGCGGGCGTGTTGTTCTTGGAAGCTAGCGGCCTGGGCGTACAACTGTTCGTGCTCCCTCCGCAGCTTCGCGATCGTTTGCGAGATGATCTGCTGCTGCTGACGGATCGTCTGGAGCTCCCGATAGACGCCCGCCAGTTGCTCCTTGGGCAGGAAATTCTGGTTGGAGCTCAACGCAAGTTGTCCACGATTTCGCCGATCATCTCGGTGGCCGTCTTCCCCATACTCGTCGCCTTCGTTGTCTTCGCCATCCTCAGTCTTCACCTTGTTCTTACTGCCTTTGCTGCCTTGAGAAACGTTCTTAGGCTTCTGGATCAGCCACAGCAAATCAGGATGACCGCGCTTGAAGTACGGATTCGCGTATTCGCTCGGGCTCTTGTTCTTCCGTTCACTGGCACGCATCGAATTGTCCGACAGTCCGACCTTCTTGTGGAAACCATACATGTTAAGCTGACGCACAAACGACGCATAATTATTATGTTTGAATAATTCGGGGATCAGTGTCCGAGCGAACTCATCTTCGTCCAGCACGATGAATGAGTTTCCATCATCCGACCAACGAATCAGGTCTGTATTCTTGGACTCATCGAGAAAACTAGGGAAAAAAAAGCAGTCAGCAAACATCCATTGAATCCAGGTATCCGGGTCAAAACCTACCTGCTCAGTTTCTGAACGAACGGTGGGATCTGCTTTCTCTTCGCTTGGGCTTCTCTCTTGGCAATCAGTGCCCGCTGTTCCAGTTCTGCCAGACTCTCGCCCCACCCATCGCCGCTGTTGTTATGGTCCAAGAGGGAGGGCGGGGCGGACGGCTGCTCGTATCCACGATTTCTGCTAACAAGCTGATTCATAGGTTGCCTGCGAGCGACTTGGTTGTTGGGAGACGCACCGGCCACAGACACATCTTGGCCTGTAGTAGTAGTAGTAGCAGTAGTAGTAGTTGTTGTTGTTGGTGTTGTAGTATACTGGGGCTGGTGGAAAGAGTTGACATCGGCGGGGTACGACGACGGTGGTGGATTCACGGCGGTGGCGGCAGGATCTTGACCCCACTGAAGAAACTGGTCGTTAGAGAGCTGAGCACCAGGATTGGTGTAGTTTGGAATAGACCCTATTTGCTGATGGACTCCAGGTGATGTCCCGGGGGCCGGTCTTTTGCGAGAGGAAACGCCTTGCGAACTCATCTTGCGCAGAAGTCTGGTCTGTGCTTCAGATGCCGGATTGACGCGCCCTTCCTAGGAGAGAAGGGAAGAGGACCCACGAGGGTCGCTCTCAAACGATCGTAGTCTGCGAGATATCTGCTCGATAACTAGAAGGATCCAGGGAGATTGGCAAGGTCGAGTGATAATGGACGCCGGGTGACCGTGGATCGAGACAACGAGGGCGGGGTGAGGCGGGGTGTTTCTGATAGCGAGACTGCTGTCGAAAGGGCGCTGTGATGCACGTCGAGGACGAAACGAAGGAGAAGAAGGCCAGGAATGAGGAGAATCCCGCAGTCAGGATGGGGAGGAGTCACGTTGTTGATGCCAGCGGAGCGGGCTTGACCACAGAAGAGGGGCGGGCGGAGAGATAACCAAGCCGGACAAAGGCGTGCGGCAGGAGAGCGGGAGGGGTCGGAAAGGACGTGAGATAGAAGGCTCGTTCTCGAGGAGACTGACGATGGAAAAGGCCTTTTGCCAGAGCAATGGCCAATTGACTCCGGGAGGGTCAAGTCAAGCCTGGCCCGCTGGGATGGGCGTCGGAGGCGATATGCTGCGAAAACAGCACCAAAAACGGAAGACGAGAGATGAGCAGCCTTGGGTGAGTCGGGAAGATAGTAGGATTCAGGACATGGAAGCGAGAGACAGCGTTGCCGGCAGGCTTTGACAGCGTCCAGGACAGCGGAACAGAGGTCCGGTCGTTTTGCTCTTTTTCTACTTGCACGACGTGCAGGCGCGGGCGGATGACAACAGGAATCCCCAGACGGCCTGCAAAAGCTTGGCTCGATGAGGTCAACACTGGCCCGTGCCCGCTGACTCAGCACGCTTGGCGTCACGTGACTGACCAGCGAGCCGCCGCGCTTGGAATCCGTTAGAAAACATGGAATCCTGCTGCTGCCGTCTACAGTACAGATTGGCATTGGCCTAGCTAGTGCGTGCATTACTATGCATTCTGTATCAATCAACCTCATAGATCAGCCGCTTAAAGTCGCCTACCAAGCTCTGCCACCGCTCCGGCTGCTCCTCCGTGAATTTCTTCATCGTCTTTAGTGCCTCCAGATCGGCCACCATGTGAGATTCATTCGTCGTGCCGTCCAGGACGGCTGTGTTGCCCAGGCCCAGGACGAGACTGTACAGGGCCGCAGGCCGACTGATCCCGGTCTCGTGGGCCAGCGCGCCCACAGGACTGCTGGACAGCAAGTTCGGGTTCGCCGTCAGGGTCCAGAAGCTCTGGTAGATGAGGCCGTGTTTGCGGCAGAAGGCCCGGACGGGCCCATCGTACCGCGTACTGGTGTAGAAGCGGTTCTGAACCACGGCCGGCTTGACCTTGACCTCCGGGGACATGTAGAGTGCTTCCAGCACGGGGAAGGGGCAGTTGGAGATGCCCAGGTTGCGGATGCGGTGCGGCACGTAGCTCTCAATGGCGGACCAGGCCTCGAGGGTCTGGTCGATCGTGGGCAGGGGAGAGTGGAGGACTAGCGTGTCGATGTAGCCCGTCTCGTTGGTCCCCTCGTCCTCTTTCTCGTCTGTGCGGAGATTGTGAAGGGATGATTTGATGGAAGCGTGCACCTGCTCTGTGATCGAGGACTGGGGATTGTAGGGCATGTTGTTTGGGTCTTGTCCTTGGACGGAAGTGAATTTGGTTTGGATCTAGAACAGGAAATAGAAACATTAGCATTCGTATTAGATTTTCTATTTTCTTTATCAGATTTTCAGAATAACGGGGGAAAAAAAATAACTGTTCATAATACACTTGTAGAATTCCTTTGAATCAATTTCTAGAAACACTTACATAGAGGTCCTCCCGCCTCACGATTCCCTCGCGAATCGCGCGTCGGATGCCCTCCCCAACAAGATCCTCTCGATAATGCTTTGGCTGCGCAGCCGTATCGACGGCGCGAAATCCTGCGCGGAGAGCCTTGTAGACGAGGTCGGTAGTCCGGTCCTTTTTCCAGGCAGTGCCGTAGATCAACACCGGGAGCATGGTGACGGGCAAGTGCTGCTGCGTCACCAAGCCTGTTGGTGCGAGGGCAACTGTTTCCCAAGACACAGACATCCTGGCCAGATTGGTCGCCTTCGCCATATGAGTGCTTTTTTTTTTCTTGTCTGGTCTAGTAGTAGTGACTTTGGTTATCAAATCAACACGAGTTGATCTGCATGCATATCACTGACGGGACCGTTATGGTGGTTGATGCGCATCGAGTAATAATCTAAATCAGTAATACCGGAGAGATGTGGTTTAGTTGACTATTGCGTCACATCCATTCTATGGCTATATATAGAAGATCTGGGCTCATGCATACACCCAACAACATGTCTACAATCTACGCAAGAATTCAAACACACAAATGTGTAGTTTACAAGAGCCAATAGGTTGCATCTTGATATGTGATCATTACTAACTCGTATTGGCATCTGCGAGACATCTTCCTATATATTATATATGCAAGGGGAATACGAGCATATTAAAGAAAAGATTACTGTAAAGCCGAAGTCCGTCGAAACTCCTAGTTCTTCTTACCAAATGAGGTGTTCCGGCTTTGCAGCGCAGTTAAACTGTGCATAACACATAACACATCTGATTTGATAGAGCCCAAATACCGAAGTTTAACTCTGTACGCATTTCTGGATACTACAGGGGAGCTAATTTAGAGGGCAGACTTGTTTTCTGCCCTGCACTGCACCAAAACAAGATGACTGCAGTCAACTCTGTTTAGAATGTAGCTATGTAATTTGCTGGGCTTTTCTTTTTCTCTTTGCCACATGCTCCGTTTATACCCTTTGCGATCTGAGATCCACCGATTCCATCTGTCTTCTCTACTCCATTCGGAGGATTAATTATTTTTTTTTCTTTTCACGAATCAAATCCTGCAAAGGATGTAGGGAAAGGAGGCTGTGTCGGAATACTCCGTTCGGCACTCCAATAGACAGACATAAATAATAAACTGCGAGTTTGTCAACGGATAATAATCTCCACAAACAGCCGTTGCCACCGACTGACTGGGTCAATCAATCTACAAAGCGCTGGAACAAGTGAGTGCTTGTGGCATGCACATAACATAATAATAATAAGTCCCATAAGGCCATAATAAGCCCGCCACGCCCTGTTCTTGCTTACAGCAATTATATTATCTACCTAATCTACATATATATGTAGATACCTATCCACCTGAGAAATCGCCACTGAAAATGGATGCCATATTGTCTCCAGAAAAAAAAGAAATCACGTGGTGGCAAGGGAGTCCAAAATGCGACTGACATATACTGTATAATGTTGCTACGCTGCGCTCCGCAAATTAATATTAGCGAGTTGCAACTGAAGATCTAAGCTACTATCTGTCAAGTCGCAATACGCATCCACCAATAAATATCGTACCGATTGGCATGTAACCTTGGAGCACAGCCCGGCGCGAGAATAATAATGCCCAATGCCCAATGCACTACTACGGAGTACTCCGTACACTTGGGTGACGCCGAACGCTAACACTTTTGCTTATTATGTTTGAGGACCAACTTTGTCTCTCACAGTTTTTGTCATACCTTGATTGACCATTCTGACATTCGCCAGATCAATGTATCTCTTCTTGGCCACATTTGGGTGGTCTCCCCTCTTTAGGTAGCTCACCACGAGGGAGACTGACTAGGCAGCAACTTTTGAAGTGGTGAAATAAATCTGACAAACCTCCAGGTAAACGAGTAAGCAGCATCGATCTAAATTGTTGTACACCTAAGTGAATCCAATGCCGGAACATTTACAGCAACCTTGCCAGCATAGCCAGGTTGAAATGTGTATATTAATATTATCTCCCGGAGCTTAGTATATCATTTTAATCCTTATACTCTGCAACAGGCTAAAGATAATATTGTCTCTTCACCTGCGACAGTCACTTGATTGACAACTCTTGAGTCATTCACCCGCTTGCTTGAGCTCACATTGAATACCAGGAGAATTCACCTCTCTCCATCTTAAAAGAACCCGTCCTCTTCCCCTGCAACTTCTTGTTCGAAAAATCTTTTCTAAGCTACCAACCTCCTTTCTTCTCACAATGACACGCCCCCGCTACTCCTACACCCCAGAAGTCCGACATTCAGGAAGGGAGTTTAGTAGCGAGTCTGAATTTCATTCCCACGTACGCAGAGCGATTATCGACTCAGCACACCATCAAGAGTTGGTCTACACTGAGGTCATCCCACTCTGGGGTGAGAACATCGTGCGATTCCTGAACGAAGCCATCGAGGAAAAAAAATACCTGTCCGGTAAGGCATAGATAGATCTGTGTGTGATTCTTCAATCAAAAGTATTTTCCACTCATTCCTTCTTTTTCTTTCCAGCAAACATTACAACTCGAGTACTCAGGTGTTCTGGGCATACATTATGCCGGTAGAACTTCACGACTGTCATCAAAAATGGTACCGTGATCAAGAGGACGACTGGAGAGAATCTGGCCTCCTGACGCGTGCGGAAAAAAGGCACCTGTGGCCTTCGGTTGGGACAAGTTAAGTTTTCTTCTTCTGTCTTTTTTCTCCTCACATTTCTTACTTATTTTTATAGCAATCGAGTTCTTTCAACCACCATATGCAGGTTCCAGGAAGGAGCCCGACCTCTTCATACGCGCTGAGTAAGCATACTTGTCTAGTTACTTGTGTACCTACAAGGCTACAACGTCCGTACTGTACGTACTGCACGTACGTCAGGACGCAGATGAGTGTACTCTGTACATACAGTACAATCCGAATAGTCTACTCCTCTTTAGCAGACTCAGTCCTAATAACCTGCATCCCTATCCCAACGTGAGTATTACCAGTCACTGAGAGATTTCGCATCTGATCGATCTCCTGCGATATTCCACCCTCGCTTAGGATGATTCCCCCTGGAAACAGATTCCTCTCAACGTCCGCTTTTTTCATCGAAGTCGTCATCACGGTTCTCATTCCTTTTCTCATCGCTTGGTTTGCAGCGCTGGTTCCAATCGTCGCTATTGGAATGTCACTCGGATGAATGGAAGATCCTGGTCGACAAGGAAAAAGCCATTGTGGTGATAAAGCAACGGAGGGAAAAGAGAAATCTGGAAGAGGGCGATATTACAACGCTAACTGGATAATCGGGTGACGATGAAGACGGGAAAACAGACGGATAGAGACAATGCGGTACTACTAGAGCCGCCGCCAGTGGGTGATCATGAAGATGAATTGGAAAAGATGAAATTGGAAATGGGAGTTCTAAAGGAGATGCTGAGGGCAAGGAGAAGATCAGAACGAAATTAAAAATGGTGATGTTGGAAGATATGCTAAGAGCAAGGGAAAAATATGCTGAGAGCTGATGACCTGAGGAAGAGAAAATGCGCACGCAGTAAAAATAGACGATGGGGACATGACTGGGATATGCACTCCGTAGATACTTCGTACAAAGCAAATAGCAGCACTACGGAGTACTCCGTACAGAGTAACATCCATGGTTTCTAATTATACCCACAATCTAAGAGGATTCGCGCATAGACCGGTGGAGGCAAGGTTCCCTCCGTACAGACATCTAAGCTGATGTCATACCAGCGCTCCTGCATTTGTCCCGTTAGAATAGGAGTCGTGGCTGCAATCGATTTCTGGTGTAATCCCATCTAGGCTTGTATATGCGAGGGTCAGGTGCCAATCCGGGATCGTCCACTACCAGCTGAACTTGATTTGGTCGAATCGTACAAATGCATCTGACAGAGTACTCCGTACGTAAGAGTCTGATCCCGATTCATAATCACGAGATGGAGTAATTGTGCGGCCCCTAACCCCTGTGACCCGGACCAGCGGCGAGTTTCCCGGCAAAGCTATCTCAGATGACACTGATGGAGGGTCATCAGGCGACCCTTTTTGTTGCCAAGTGCAGGCGCTTGAATTCGGAGGGGCGCTCCCTCAACGTCGCAGCGCAGCGAGTTAACCCAACTGGAAATTAAGCTCGACGGGAATGAAGCAATACTCCTGGCTATCAATCAATGAGATGCCAGTCTGCATGTAAACATGGTTGCGGTTCTCGGCCCGAATGGGCCCTTCCCCCGAAATTCTCAGGGTCTGCTCCGTACTCCGTACTAGCTAAAGCTCAGCAGAGATTCGTATTCCCATTTCCTGGGTTTGCGCGTCAAGAGCCGCTGTTTTGTAAAAATGGCATGTCTGGATCGTCCCCATCGGAGCTCCAGAAAGAGGACCAAGTCGAACTAATAATCTAGGTGGATCAGCGGCGCAACCCCGATCATCACAACAAACTCGGACTATTGGCTAGTTGGCTTTCGCGCGCCTGGTGCTTGGGAACTGCGAGGCAGTTATTCTGCCAGCTAACACGGAAACGGGAAAGGGAGACGAGACTCTTTTCCTCCATTATCCTTTTTAATTATACTCTGTGATTTAGTAAGCGAAGTTACTTGAATGTTGTCTCCTTTTTTTTTGATGACTTATGGATGATCCGTACGACTTCCCCGACGGAGAAAGGAGATACCCGGCTTCCCCCTTTCTTGGACAGTCTGGTATTGCACCCTGAAGCACAAGAGGCATGATCCAGGGGTATGGAGAGGGTATGGAGGCGACTATCGATCACCTGCTGGTCGTGCTGACAGGAGTGCATGATTGCCTCTGATCGAGTGGAACTCATCGACAGACAGGATCGATGCACATACGGCAACTCTTGTTTCCGTTTGCACGTTTTGAATTCCGGCAGAACGCCCCCTGACGGGTAGATAACTCGGACGGGGCAACGGTATGCTAGTCAATAAAAAACAAATAGTTCGACGCGAGTGTCCACAATTCTTCTAGAAGCCATACTAGACGCTGGCCGTTGAAGGAATCGTCAGGAGGCCGTAGGACCCCGTCGTCGTAGTATCTGGCCCACCGCGCCGATAGCTCGCCGTTGAGACGCGTACGGAGGACTCGTATTCCCGACGTGGCCGGCAGGGCGGTGCCGCCCAGTCTCGCGCAGCAATTCGAGTCGAGACAGGAGCACCAGCAGGAACGACTGTCGTGCAGAATTGAAGTACTCGCAGCTGGA
The DNA here is from genome assembly GCF_000968595.1 of Rasamsonia emersonii CBS 393.64. Lineage (NCBI taxonomy): Eukaryota > Fungi > Ascomycota > Eurotiomycetes > Eurotiales > Trichocomaceae > Rasamsonia > Rasamsonia emersonii. The sequence continues at coordinate 33,182 of NW_013563091.1, forward strand.
GAGCAAGACGGATTCTGGTGGAGGGCTGGCTGGATGCAGCTGGCATGTGCCTCGCGATCGTCGAGGTCTGGGGGCGTCAATGTCATCCGCGACGGTCCGCGGGCACCGCCAGCACGGGGCGGCCCATGGCCCCGGGGAGACGGGGGCACAGGGGGCTGCGAGTTAACTGCGCTTTCCGACTAGCCGCCTCAGCCACAGCTCTCCTGCGCTTGGCCGCCTGCCCAACGAGAGGCTTTTTCCCTCCAAGACGCTGCAGCAGCCTGCCTCCGCCGACTCCGGCCTCCTAACGACCGTAGGAGTAGTGCGTCTATCACCTCCCCCCCCACTCCCAGCACTCCTTTCCTCCCAGGCCAGCAAGTGACCAAGGCCCCAAGGCCGCCAATCCGTCCATCTCCAACGCCGCCCGAACCGGTTGCTGCTCTCTCCCTCGCACACCTCCCCTTCTCCCACACCCTGCTCTCGTCTTCCCTCTCCCCTCTCCCATCCTTATTTCTCCATCTTTTATTCGCCGTGTTTCTTCTTCCCAGTCTCCTCGCTCGAGACTGCTTTCCTCATCCTATTCCCTGCCCTATTCTGTGTTTTGGTGGGTTCACTTCGGGCAGCGCGCAGGCAGGAAAAAAGGGAAACAACGGCCGCGTGGTGTGCTTTTCGCGTGCAATCGTCGTCGTCGGTGTCTTTGCTCCCACCACTCAAGGACTCGATCTCCTTCACGACGCCATCGCAGCTGCACTGCAGTCGGATCTCCATTGACGTGCTATCTGCCGCTGTTTTCTCTCTTTGGCTGTGGCTGTTCTCCCCGATCCGCATCACGCTGCAAAACGTGACCCCAGTCCTCCTACTCTACGTCCTTGGGCTGGAAACGGGAATCCAGAGAGGGGTAAAAAAAAAGTTTACCTCGCAGTCACGATTGGGACAACAACAAATCGTGTCTCCGTCTGTTTTCCCTTTCGCCCCATTTCGGGAGAACAGCCTCGTGCTCGCTTGTCGAGTGACCGCTCGTGGGCCAGCACCAAAATTTCCGGTGGTTGTATATTCACTCTTCGGGATTGTCTGGTACCTAGCATCATTCCTTGGGTTGACTGATTCGAGTGTTGTGATCCGGTTGCTCCTATGACCTGCTAGCTCCCATCACTCCTTCGATTCGACAACCCGCTCCCCTTCCCAGACGACAATTGCAACAGTTATCTCCTGACGCAAGACATGTATCACGACAACCCATCGTCGCGGTCTCCCGGATCCCAGCGTCAGCAACAGTCTCTACACCGCCAGTCCTCTCGCCAGTTTGACGCGTACGGCCCGATGCCTTCCAGCAACCCTTACGAAGATCCACTGGCTCGGTACGATACCAGTCGACTCGACCGGCTGAATCCTTTGCAAGGTTCCACCTACAGTTACGAAATGTCCGGCTCGCAAACCTGGAACCCCAATGGGTTCAGTGGTGCTCATACTCTGGGAGGAATTAACTCTGCCACTGGCAGGATGAAGCCTGCGACTCGAGGCAGAGCGGGGCTCCCAACGGTGCGTCTTCCATTTATGCAATACATAACGTGAAGTATGTCCCTATGATCTTGTCACTGACATCATTGGTAGACGTGGCTGGATCAGCAACCCGGCATCCCCAGCCCTTTTTCAGGTGGCCTGGGCCAGGGCCAAAGCCAGGGCCAGAATCAGAACCAGAGCCAGCTTCCCGGTTCTCAGGTTCAGAATCCTCCCCCGGCAAACCAGGAGGGAGAGGACGAGCTGATTCCGACCGCCATCGTCATCAAGAACATTCCTTTTGCCGTGAAGAAGGAGCAGCTGGTACAGCTGATGACGGAGATGAACCTACCACTGCCTTACGCGTTCAATTACCATTTCGACAATGGTGTCTTCCGTGGTCTTGCCTTTGCAAACTTCACCACGCCTGAAGAGACTGCTACGGTGATCGAGTGTTTGAATCACTTTGAGCTCCAGGGACGTAAACTGAGGGTTGAATACAAAAAGATGCTGCCGCTTCAGGAACGTGAGCGCATCGAGAGAGAGAAACGAGAGCGACGTGGACAGCTCGAAGAACAGCACCGGCCCATGGCTGCATCGCAACTGCAGTCGCAGAGCTCCATGTCCTCGCTCACTTCACACATGCCCACGACTTCTCCGTCCCCTGTTTCCAACCGCAACTCAAAGTTAGGTAAGTTTTAAGATCTTGTCGCCCCGGCCGTCTGTGACAAAGTTAACATGTTGCCCTTTTCAGAGGTGGACCTGAACGACAGTCAGACCTTGCAGTTCTATTCTCAACTCCTTCTTTTCAAGGAAGACCCCAGTCGTGAAGCCTTGATCTTCCCATCGACCTTGACCCCGCTTCAACGTCGCACGGTACACACTTTGGCTCACAACATGGGCTTGGGGCATGCCTCTCGCGGCACTGGTGATCAGCGCCAGGTGCATGTGTTCAGGACTGCTCCCGGTTCCACCAGTTCCAATGTCAGTCCCCCTACATCCTCGATCCAGCCAACAACGATCCATGCATCGGACGCTTCCCGTCGCAGTCTGAATCGGGCGGCCACGATTGATTTCGGCGAATCCCGGAGTGATGGACCCGGTGCATTCGGGACTTTGCGTGGTCAGAATTCCAACTTTCTCGGAGTCCTGGACTCGCCTGGTGGCTTCGGAAACTCCCAGAACTTGCGGGCTGCCAAGTCTTTTGCGGACCTGCGGTCCTACACTCCGTCTCCTGTTCTCTCCTCGGCGAGCTTCCCTGCCACTTTGCAGTCCAACGGAACGCGTCTTCAGCAGCAGTATGATGGTGCCACCAGTGGAGCTTCGAACACACCCACTTTGACCCCGACGCCGTCTGGATCTTCTTTGGGCATGCAGCGGGATGAAAATCTGCTGGTGAACAGCTTGGGTGGACTGTCTCTTGGAACTGGCATCGGCGGCCCGACCTCTGGTAGCCCCAGAAGGCTGCGAGGAATGTTTTCTTGGGAACAACAGGATAATAACCAGACTCCATCCACCACGGCCGGGCCTATCGGAAGCAACCGTACGATCGGTGTCGGGTTCGACAACCAGTCCCAGGAGCGTCTGCCTGTGAGACAGCCACGAGGCCCAGCCCCAGAACGTGGATCTGGCTTTCGACGCCAGAATGGACACCAGTCGCGTGGCAGCGATGAGCTTCGTACAAACTCGGGAGTCGAGATAATCGTTGAATAGACGGATAGCATTTCCTTGTCACGCATTGCAGCATGTCCGACCAAAATAAAGAGATGATCACGAAGTTTGTATTTCATGAGTCCCTGTCCCATTGGGACTGTTTGCGGCTTTACGATTCGATGAGGGATGACGAAATGACTCAAAGAGAATCCGAAAGAAAAAAAAATTTGAGCCCTATCTATCCGAGTTTTTTTTTTAGATATTCTTTTGGGGCAGCCCAACAGACGAATTTTATTGGATGATGACTTCACTGTTTGAGAATGATGGAAGGTCTGTGACTGAAGAAAAAAAAAGAAGCCGGCTTTCTGGTACGCACGAGCATCCATTATTTTCCTCCGCCGATATCGCAGAATGGGGCCAGGAAGAATATGAGGAATGATAAACGAAAAAAAAAATACAAAAAAAAAGAAATACGCCGATCTCTCATGTTTCCCTGAGAGAGTGATGACATACCAGCATTTTTTTTTGCATACTGTGTGTTATGTACATGGGCAACTTTGCATCATTTCATTATCGTGTTCCTTTCCTTTTACGCTGTTTAACTCTCCCCTAATTCCTAGTGAGATTTCGGTGCCCCCAGACCAGGTGAAGATGGTTCGAAAATTGATTCAATCAATGATCGATCCAGCTTTTCTCTGGTATGGGAGGGCTAGATGGCTCACGTTCTTGCTAATAGCAGTTGTCCATCGAGAAGCGCGAGATGACGGTAGCCGACGTGGGTGTGGGCTTTTTGATCTCTGTTTTCTCTGGAGTCGGCGACTGCTGGTGTTCCATGTGTGATTCCCAACCGTCATTATGGTACAGTGAGTGGAATGGGTCCGATGACTGGTGTCTGGATGGCCTGGAAAGAGGATGATGGTTATTCCCTTACTATCTCTGTTCTGGCAGTTGGCGTCGTATTCGGCGATGGTGGCAATTTTATTTGCTTCCCATTTTTCCGCTGTCTCATTGTGACTTTTAATACCTGGCCCGTTTACGGGTTTTATTTTGATTGCTATCATTGTCCTTGGTCTCTTTTTGTCATTAAAGTCTCACATTACTAAACAATATATGTCTGTTTCGAGTTTTTTACCTGGCAGCTATTGAATACGGTATCTCTTCGTGCTGGCCTCCGTTGCAGCGATGCCGATGAATAATGACCTTCGCCTCGTGTAATCTCGAAGTAACAGCTCTCGATCGTTTCAAAGAAACGAGAGGTAATGTACTTATAGCGATGAACGGCACCTGACTCAATAAGCCTCCTTAATTACGGAGTATATTGGAACCCTTCCCGGCCACTTCATATACAGTAAGTAGCCTAGATATATATACACAAAAACATAGAAAGATACTAGAATCAATCACTCTGACATTCTTCGTTCCATGAACAAACACGCAGGTGGCAGTCAACTATTACAACACCCCATTCTGCAACGGCTGTATGTACAGAGCATGGAACAGGCTCCCAACTTCCTAGCGGATGCCAATCCGTCAATAATATAATGTGTTGTCGCGAATGTGGCCACGAACGCTCAAAGTTAAGAGCGTGGGCAGAAGAATCTGATGGCGGCCCATATATATACGTTACGTTTCTTGATGATGATGATGATGATGATGATGATGATCGGACTCAGCGGCGCAGTTTGGTGGATCTATCTGGTTGTCGAATTCCTGTGCATGCTGCATTACCTGAAGTCGATGGCGCCCTCCTTCGCTGCCGTAGTTTCGAGGGTCAATGGGTCCCCCTTGCCTCGGGGATTTATTTGTGGGCGAAATCAACTGCAAGCTCGGTTGTTATCGGTATTAGCGAGTATTTGATTAGGAGGGACCCTGTTGAGAATTGAGGTACTACAATAGCCAATGTTTCTGTAGTGCTCTTCGGAAACGACTTGCAATTTTTTTTCAATTGTTGAGAGCTTTCTAACCATTGAATTGAACAAACCGAAACGTGAAGCGGCGCACCTACCCGAAAGGGAAACAGGACGCAGCAGGTCACTGGTCTGTAGTCACGAGTTGAGCTCTCGCAATGGATTTGATGGCAGGATGGTTGAGGCGCAGCGTCTGCAGGTGCGCCTCAGCTGAGTTGTCGAGGCATCTTCTACCCCGCTCTCAGCCTCGCAACGCTCAGGCAAGACTGCAACTTACAACAGGACAACTTCGTCTTTTCCTTGCCTTTACGAGAAGCAAGAGCGCTGTGATTCATATAAGATGAGCTTGGGCTTCAGCATAGGGGACTTCTTGGCAGTCCTCGAACTTGCAGGTAAGATCCGGAAGCGGTCTGTTAATGCGCCTGCCCGATTTCAGGAGATCTCTAAAGAGTAAACCTCTCTTGCCACTGGAAAAAGAAAATGCTGATTATTTTAATAGTTTCGAGACACTATCAGATACACTCCAAGAAATAAAAAAGTTTCAGTCTGAAAAAGGACTTAAGTGACCAGCAGAAGAAAGAGCTAACTGGCATTAGCCAGCATTGCTGCGATGATCTCAAGAGGCTCGAGGCCTTTCTGGATAAATATCAGGAACTAGACCATGAAAGTTGCCACGGAGGTTCTAAAATGCGAAAGAAGTTTCGACGGCTATTTCAGAGGCTTAATTGGGATCAGGCAGAAATCAACGATTTCCGACAGCAGATTTTAATGAATATTGCATCATTGAGCATGTTTTTTTATTTGGAAGGATCACTAGGTAACTATCCAACCTCTATTTCTATTTATAATCAAGAATGGCACTAATCAGAACAGTCATGCGTCACTTGCAATAAAGGAAGGCGTAGATCAGCTGAATCAACAACGAGAAGATTAAACGAAACAAGAGATCCTTAACTGGCTTACTCCTATCAGTTATACCTCACAGCAAAGTGATTTCCTCAGCCAAAGACAGAGCAACACAGGACAATGGATGTTAGGCTCGGGTGAATTTCAGCAGTGGGTTAGTAAGGAGAAACAGACACTATTCTGCCCTGGTATCCCTGGAGCAGGAAAGACAATCATGTCATCGATTGTTGTGGACCACCTCACCACCAAATTTCCAAACAACGATGTCTCCATCGAGTACATATATTGCAACTACCAACCACGGAAGGAGCAGAAGCTTGAGGATATCCTTTTAAGCCTTTTGAAGAAGCTGGCTCAGGGTCAGCCAACAATCTCTCCAGATATCAAGAGCCTTTACGAACGTCATCAGACCAGGGGAAACCGCCCTCAACTGGATGAGATTACCAAGACACTGCATTCCACAGCTCGAAAATATTCCAGAGTATTCGCCATCATTGATGCTTTGGATGAATACCACAACACAAATAATCAAGGGACAGATGAACTGATATCTGAACTGTTTCGCTTTCAAGAACAAGCTCAGAATATAAATCTATTTCTCACATCACGCCCCATTCCCCAAATCATGTCGAAATTTGAAAGATGCACTTCAAAAGAAATCCGAGCTCAAGATGATGATATTCTGAGCTATATCAATGGACAAATCCCTAAGCTTCTACCCCTGAATGGAGTAAAGAAACCTGAAGTCCAGGATACAATCAGGAAGAAAATAATGAAAGCTGCTGATGGAATGTAAGTTGATCCTTCTATTTATGGGGTTATTGTGTACTCAACCAAATTAACATACGTCTTAGGTTCCTTCTTGCACGGCTTCATATGGACTCTCTCAGGAGCCAGCTTACAGTGGGACATATCAAACGAGTGCTGCAAAACCTCCCTCAAGGACAGCAACGCTTGGGAGAGACCTATAAAAAGGCAATGGACCGGATAGAAGCACAAGAAGAGGCTAATCGGACGCTTGCTAAGCGTCTCCTCTCTTGGCTTACATATGCCAGGACTGCTCTTTCTCCTGACGCGGTAGCGCATGCACTTGCTGTCGACTGGGGTATGGTAGAGATGGACGACGACTTCAACGACTTCATTCCAGATGTTGAGACTCTCGGCTCTATATGCGCTGGACTGGTAATAGTGGACAAACATAGCAATCCCATACGCTTAGTCCATTACACCACACAGGAATTCTTGAAATCTCAGCTCCCCAATGCTGAGAGGAAGATTGCAGTCACATGTGTTACCTATTTATCATTCAATAGGTTTGCAGCCGGGTTATGTTCAATACCTGAAAAATTTAACATACGGCTCAAGGAAAATCCACTTTATGAATATGCTGCATAAAACTGGGGACATCATGCTTCTGCAGCTTCCATGGAGGAATCACTCATCTTGAACTTTCTTGAAAGTGAAGCCAAGGTGTCTGTCTGTGTCCAGGCCGGAATAGCCTTGAAAAACGATCTCTTCTACGATTACTTAGAGCAAACAAAAATGACAGGAATCCACCTTGCAGCATACTTTGGACTAGACAACATAATAAGGGAACTGATAAAGAAAGGATATAGTCCAGATCTTGAAGACATACTCGGCCAGACACCATTGTCATTAGCAGCCAAAAATGGCCACGAGGCAGTGGTCAAGCTGCTACTTGCAACAGATAGTGTTAAGTCTGACCCAGACTCTAAAGATAATAATGGCCGGACACCACTATCATATGCAGCAGAATATGGCCATAAGGCAGTGGTCAATCTGCTGCTTGCAACAGATGGTGTTAATCCAGAGTCTACAGATGACTATTATCGGACACCACTTTCATGGGCAAAATTATTTAGACACGAGGCAGTAGTTGAGCTACTGCTTGCAAATAGTGGTGGTGAGGTATGACCACCCACCTGAGAGACAGCGCAGGAAGGTCCCTTCTTTTGAATTTGGTAACTTGGCATAAGAATGATTCTGTTTTCTTTTCTTTTCTTTTCTTTTTTTTTATCTTTTTTTGCCTTCTGTTCTTCCTACTCTTAGCCTCATCAGCTATCATGCAGGGAAATTGCACCGAATCGACTCACTCACTAGCATAGTTTTGAATATTAAATGACCCAAATCTCTCTTGTAGCCTCACTAAATTTCTTTATCCTTCGAATATGAGAATGGCAAGAGGGATATATGCAGAAACACGGTAACACCCATACAACTCTGTTTCGCTGTACTCTGTAAATTCTACGGAGTATTATTACTAGCTCAAAGGGGAGAAAAAAAAAAGGAAAAGAAAAGATGAGAGAGTAATAAACGAAGTCCCTTATATGGCCTGTACAGTACACAGATGATAGATAAAGCCACAGAGAAGAATATTATTAGTTAACCAGGAAGTATTATTATAATATTCTTTCGTAGTTCGTATCAACTATCTAAAGTTCTATAGAATATGCATCGGTATAGAGAACGTGTCCAGAACTTACAGCTTGGAGCTAGCATTATTCCAGATGAGATTCTTGCGATAGGGACTCAAATTGATATTAGGTAGCATATCTGAAATCCGTGTGTATGTATGTGCGTCGTTCAGAGACAGACCGGGCTGACATCAAATCATAATCTTTAGGGCAAGTTCAAAGCGCATCACCATCATTACCCATTTCCGAAACAGATCAATCTACTCGTCTTGAAGAGCTTGATATCAAAATTGTTTTTTTTTTGAAAATTATCGCTTGGTCTATTGGGTTTGAAATCAACAACACATAACTCATAGGCAGTCTTGAATGCGTTTCGAACATTGTCATGCTCCTTTGAGTTAAGGCTTTAAAAGTAGTTGCATAAGCAGCACTCATAGCATCTTATTTACTAGGGAGTAGCAGACATATCCTCCTGTAACAATACCACTCCTTCACTACCTTATCTTCTTATATTGCAGCAAGTACGGCATGGAGGTTCAATTTTTAGCAGTTAATGTTATCAGATTCTGGTATTTAGTCCTGCAAACAACCTACCTTTGAGCTTGCTTGTTGTGCCTTGTCTTTGGCCGAATCGCTATGCGTCAGATAATGGTCAAAAAAGGATCAAAGGACGGAAGCAAACCCACCCACGAAGGCGACGTGGCTGCAGAAATGCAGCTTTACCAAGCTAGAAAAAAATAACTGATACTCATACTTTCCGCTCGTTGTATGGAGTATTTGTTGCGAAGGCTTCCATCTTAGGTAAGTTAATTTTGCTTTCTTAAACTTCATTGCTGATTGATTTAGTCAACAATGAAAATACTGAGATTATTCAAATTCTGAACTTTGTTGCCACTCTGAAAACGAACCATAGGAAAATTGGGAGGAAGGCCAAGACAGCTTTGGAGACCCTTCTCAAATTGATTCGAAACAACACTGACCCTGTTCCTACTTGACTTGAGTCAAATTCGCTGATCGCAAATGCATGTCGGGGGTTTCAGTTGTCCTACAATACGAAGGAATAACAACGTCTCCTTTCTGATTATTATTGCTATCCAGATTGTTGCCAATGCAGAGATATGTATGGACCTCAATAGTCTTATTATTTGCTTTATATACAAACTATTCCAATCTATTAAAAAAAGGAGAAAGCAAGCAAGGAAGGAAGGAAGGAGAAGAAGTTGTTTCGTTTGCTTAGGCAGATGGTCTTATTAAATCTGAACTGTTGGAAGGTATGTCAACCGCGGGCAATCGAGGTATACTCCTCGTCATTGGGAACGGAGAGTCTGACAATAAGTAAGCCTCGATTCCCTTTCAATGTGATTAACCGGTTGTGATTCCTGTGATACTCAACCAACTTCTTCCACGCCTGAAATCCCAAACTCCTAGCTAGGTGTGGTGTGTCACCCATCTTCTCATTGCCAATCATCACGAGGCCGTCCTGCCCACGGCTCAGGGCAACACATTGCCTCCGCTGATCGGCGACAAATACCGAACCAGTCTGCCGGGTCTAGTTGTACAAAGTATGACGATTGGCTTCTCGCTGCCTTGGGAGAGATCCACACTTTAAATCTGAATTTCCTTGTGCTGATACACGTTATGCAACAGTTCAGCCAAGATTCGCCGTTCCTCCTTGTAGTAGGATAATATGAAGAGCCTGTCCTCTGGACAGCATTTGCGAAGGAGTCTGGAAACAAGTTCTGCAATCACTGCCACGTATTCTGTAATGATCTCTTCAAATGGGGTCGCAATGGTCTCGTAGTGTAACCGCAGTGAAACCGCGGTGTTGAGAATGTCAATGAGGATTTTTTTTGTCATTAACTAAGTTGATTAGCAATAATTGAAGTTCTTGTAAAAGAGCCAGACTTACCAAACTCAGATACCTTGCTGACCTCTAAGCCATACAATTTCTCGAATACATCATTATCTCTCCTGTTGCGTGTGATATACAGATCCGCGTCGGCGACGGCATCACCTCCATGAACGGTTTGATTACCGTGTCTGGTCCTTCTTTTCGTTGCAGTGGTTGCACACTTTAGGATGTCCCTTCGGTAGACATCAAGAGTTCGTCGTCTCACGTCCAGGTATCTGGTGCAGTTGCGCGCCAGATCGTCGATCCTTAAGGACTGTTCGTCGATCCTTAAGGACTGCAGCTCAGTTCTTGTATTCAACTTTGCGACCTGCATTCGCAAGTCTGCCAGTGTCCTCATTATCTCTAGTCCAGACTCGTTACCATACACGGGCCATTCGCCAGCCCGTGTCAGGGTTGCTGATTTCATCGCGTCGCTGTATGCCGCGACTTCTTGAATATTTTCTTGTTCTTTGAGGGTCACAGAATCATGACCGATGACTTGGACAACCTAGGATGCAATGTGAATGTTAACAAGTAATAAGGTAAATGAAAGGAATGAACGTTCTTACATCTGATGGGTTTTTAACCTCAGAGAGAGGTTCGCATGAACCGTGAACCATGGGCTGATCTAGCTCCACGCATGCCGCGATTCGGTCATCATTCTCATAGCCGACAACTGCATACCTGAGCTGTCACTTTTTGAGATGCCGACGGAACATTTTCCCGCTTTTGGAGGGTGATTTGCTTCTGAGAAACATTAATGTCCAACAGGATGACAAAATTGACGTCCGAGCTCACCTTTAACCACCATTTCGCGTCGAGTTCGACTCTGGCAGTTGACTCTGCTTTGCCAGTCTCGACAATTAACTTTGGCCATTTAATGGGAAAAAAAAAGCACTCATCAGGGCGCTTGCTCGCGCGTTTGAAGGCAAGCATTATGGTATTGGATTGATGTGCTTCTGTTTCAGATCACTTGGTAGAGGCTGTTCTAAGCTCTAGCTCAGTATCAGCGTAATTCATTTTGGGCACATCGTGAACCGATTGTCGACACGATCGCGCGCCATCAAGCTTCCTGGTGCAACACTGGCTGTCTGGGCACACAACAGGCCCAAGGACATAAAGGCGAAGACCAAGGAAAAAGTCTAGAAGGAAATATGAGCCAAAAATCAACTTGCAAGAAAGATGTTTCCATTGGAGTGGACAAACCGATTGCCAAAGACAAAGCAAGGAAAAAAGAAGGGATTCAAAGAGTTTGTTCACTGGGCCAAACTCGAGAGAGCAAGGAAAAAGTCGATGTCAACGGCTGTCACGAATGGCAAGTGTCTTGCTCAGCAAGAAGATTGAAGAAAAAAGAAGAGGATGGGGGCGGAGGGACGGAAGGGGGATATTTATAAGGCAGAGAATGGGCAAATAGTGAATGATGCAGGAAGAGAAAGATCGTCACGGAGTCATGCTGAAAGGGATGCCGCAATAGTGAATCCTTAATGGAAAGAACGGTGACTGGAAGAATCGCCTTTTTCGGAAGGCATTCCGGGCTTAGATGTTTACTGGTCAGAGGTATAATTAAAAGTGTAGTTTGCCGTACAGAGTATCGGGTCGGTGAATTGAATTGCTTTTATGTAATACACAAAGACGAAGTAGGGTCCTGTGTTTGGTCGTATGTACATACCTTGAGTCAGCTGCATTATATAACTGTATGCCTACTGACTGGATCGTCATAGGTACTACTCATTATTATATGCGTTGTAGCATGTAGAAGGGTAATAGATAGTCTTTAGGTATGTGTCTCGCATTCAAACTACTTGTACAACAGGGGTAATGCGTAACGCAAATCCATCAATAGATAAAAGTAGAGAGAATGTTCCCACTGCCAGTTATCCTCCTAAGCCGTTACACCGCCCTTGCAAGTCAATCAAACCACAAGAATAAATCGATAGTACCGGGAAAAAGGGGGAAAGAAAAGAAAAAGAAAAAGAAAAGACCAGGTGCGAGGGAAGACAGATATAGCAGATTGGAGCCTAAGGATTCGAGCAATTTTGATAGAGCCCCACATCCAGATGCTACATCCGCCCACTCGTGTTCCTCGCCTCCTGACGTGGCAACCCGCAAAACCGATGAATATACCCGTCAAAATATCAGACCATCAGTCAACAGACATAGACAGGAGGTCCGTCCATTTTAAGTCGTCAAATATAAAAAGCGTATCCGAGTCGTCAGGCTCGCTTAGCCCTCAACCTTGTTCTTCTTCTTCTGCTCAACCTTGAGCAGCAAAGCACGGTTGATACGCGGCAGGACACCTCCAAACGCGATGGTCGCCCGAATCAGCGTGTCCAACTCTTCGTCTCCTCGGATGGCGAGTTGCAAGTGACGAGGAGTGATGCGCTTGACTTTGAGGTCCTTGGCGGCGTTTCCAGCAAGTTCCAGGACTTCAGCGGTCAGGTACTCAAGGACGGCAGTCACATAGACGGCAGCTGTGGAACGACGGAAAAACGTTAGCACGTTGCAGCAGGCAGAAAGATGACTAATATCATACCTTTGGCGCCGACGCGCATCTTATTTTGCGTGTTGTTCTTCAAGAAACGCTTAACACGACCGCAAGGAAACTGTAAAGGCATCCTCGTTAGTTTGGGCTCGAGAGAAAAAAAAGTAGACTGCAGTGAATGGACGCTCCGCAGATGTTGTCTAGGCCTTGTCGAAGGATAGTCGATGACAGCGATGGAAAAAAAAATTTTATCAACACATGTGAATGACCTGTCGCCAGAACAGGTGGCAATCACCCCTGTTATCACCTTGTATCGACGCGTATCCAAAGACAAAGCAAAAAAACCGTCAAGACACCACTTTTACATGCCAAAAATGCAAAATTACAGGAAAGAAAATGCGCAGATATCATCGACATAAACAGAGGAAAGTTGATGTACTGACCTGCAAGCCAGCCTTCGCGCTGTGGGACTTCTGGGTTTTCCCCGCAGCGTCCTTGGGGGCAGCCTTCCCGCCGATAGACTTTCCCTTTCCGCCGGCCATTTTTAAAAGCTTCGATGTTGTGGTCGCAGTGATGGAAAACTCGCGTCAAAGATGATTGCGAAGCGATCGGACTCAGGCGTGGTGAGTAAAACGATCCGAAAGGCGGGAAGCACGCGCGTTGTTGATGGATGAAGAAGTCAGAAATGTCCGTCCATCGCACCGCCTTGAAGACAGGCGTGGAGCGCGGAGTCGCGCTAGTCCCGATTCGGACCACACCTCAACATCCGTCCAGAGGCTCTGCCTGCACGAAGCACAGCGAGGTCGACTGCTCACAGGACCAGCAGATCTCGGAAAAGAAAGATGCTGGGATCTTGATATTACATAGAGACATTTCTGTATCTATGCATGGAGATGTTCTCGTGACAAGCATCTCGGAAGAGAAGGTAGGAACCATTGCATCTTGCCTCCCAGCAGGAGCTGTGATCTCTGTCTTCGAGAAGCGAATGCTTCACTGTAGGAATGATAAGGCATCATTCGGCGATGATTCCAATCTGGAGCCATTCGAATCAATGTGCCCTGAAGGCATCTTGATGTGGAGCAAGTTGACATTCTTTCTGCAACTCGCAGAGTCTCTTGGTATGAAGGTGGGCAGCATGGAAAAAGAACTAGCAGCGGTTGAGGCGGGCTTATGTCATCGGTCAGCTGATCAGATTGAGATGTTTGCTCTCCGCCGACAACCTTTTGCAGAGCATGGCGTGGACCCTGTGAAAAGTAAAGACCTGTAATACTAAAATGCTATATGTTACAGTCAGCCAAGATGGTATTGGGATGAGGTCCATGACAGGTATAATTAGAAATCGAATTGAAATAAATCATCATTAGCCAGTCTGTATGCATGTGCAATTTCATACTGTTCAAATAGGCCGTTTTCGATCTGGAAATGAATTTAATAGCAAAAGAATCTAAGAAGTAAAAACTACTGTCAATTCTATTTGAAGGGCAGTAGGTACTTCCCTACTCCGTATCTCTGTCTTATCAGGCCGGGTGCTAGTTCTGTTGGTCTTGAATCTCGCGCAATCGATCTGGTGTCCGTGCTTCTATCCATCACGTGACAATCTTCCCAACTGGACAACTCGCCAGTTTCCCCTTCGAGATTTTGGCTTTAAGGATAATTGTCTTGCCTCTCCCACGGTCTTCGCCGCTCTTCAGTCTCTCTTTTCTCTGCACAATCTTCGCCCTATCCTGCCAGGGGCTCTTGAATCATCACCGCCACCATGGTTTCTCCTCAAGTGTAAGTGTCACATGACTCTTCAAAGCGCTCTGCAAACTCCAAGGCGCGCAGATGCGATCGCTCTCAGGAACAAAAAGGGGAAGGGACTTCATTACTGATGCCACTGAATCTACAGCACTAACCTGGTCATCATCCTTGTGATGATGCAGGTTTCCAAGAAGATCCCTTTTGACAACCCTGACGTCCTCCTGGGAGTTCGGGCCTTGTACATTGTCTCCAATTTGATTATCCTGGGCATCTATCTCTACGTTCAATCTGTGATAAATAAAAAGAAAGGTGCGTTACATTTCTGTGTCTCATTTCGCTACTTTTTCCCGAGCATCGCGTTCTATTCTCACCGGGAACGGTCTGGAGATGAACGAGCAACTGACGGCCTTCTTTTAAACAGATATGACGACCCTCAAATATGTCGAGCCTGCGCCCGTGGGATCCGGAGAGGAGCCTCGTCCTGTGACCACCACCGTTATGGACTACGATAAGCAGCAGCTGCGGAACATGATCAAGTCGCAGCTGATCGGTGTCGGCATGATGGGTGTGATGCATTTGTGGTTCAAATACACCAACCCGCTTCTGATCCAGTCCATCATCCCTGTCAAGAGCGCTTTGGAGTCAAACCTGGTAAAAATCCACGTGTTCGGGAAGCCAGCGACTGGCGACCTTCAGCGCCCGTTCAAGGCCCCGCAGGGCTTCATGGGCATGGCTCAGGGTGAGGTCAAGAGCGACAAGGCGTCGATTGAGAACGCGGAGAAGAAATGGAGAGGTGGCGTCAAGGAGGAGTGAAAGCCTCATTGGCAGCGGAGACTGGTGGAGATTTGTGTTGGTGGTGTCTCGGGTGTGTATAAAAAAGCTATTCTATATTGGACGTGGGCTATGGGGGCAGAACGCTGTTATGACCTGTACCTTATATTATTGTAAACCAAGACATTGAACCATACGCCTGCATTTTTTTAACTGGCAGGGGAAGCGCGAGAGCGGCTTCGATTTCTCATAGGGTATTAATAATTTCCAATCTTGCTTACTATTCTTGATTTGAACATGCACTTAGATGGTGTTGCAAAGGGTCCAGCAACAGAGTGACCAGGAAAACAAAATGAGACGATTGACTAGCGAAAGGCATGTAATTCGTTCATCGTAGCTGCACTGTCAGAAACCGCATGCTACCGTCACTGCTCATGCAGAGCTAATTTCAGGCCCGGATATTCCAATCACGGTGACTTGAGAGGTTGTCAAGACCTGGTGGCCTGAACGTACCCTTGAACGGACCATTACCGGAATATTCGCTTATTATGCAACTATAAACCAGGCCGGTGGTGGAGTTGATTTCACTCGAGAGATCAAACGAGCATCGAGTCTTGATACCCCCATAGAATCGCCTCCATTTTTGTCGGTGGCACGAGCATTTTCCAGCAAGTCAAGACATCCTACACAGCCTTTCGCCCCATGCAAATTGTCCGCGATCACCGGTTCTTCTGCCGGTCATGATTAGTCAGAGCACGACGTCCGGAGTAGACAAAAAGAGAAAGGGGGAGAATGTGCGACCTTGCTTTCGGTGAGTGTTCTGGGGTGGTGCTATCTTATAAGTCTACCAATGCAAGACATGGAGAGAGCCGCCCGGTGAGCGGATGGCATGCGGTTGGCTTGGCCCATCTTGCCGAACCGGTTCACCGTTCCCCAGGACCCCTCGCAGGCATACCTCATCTGGTTCCCCTCCTCCGTATCGGCCTCTACACTAGCAACGGCAGACAACAATGCCGGGAGCTGGGGATAAGGAATAACCTAGGCAATCTCTCAGCCGTCGGGTCTTCTGCCAGGAGATTCTCGAGGTCGAGGACCCGGAGGGCCGCCGTGCAGGCCTCTCATTGGCCGTGGCGGCAGCTGCCGACGGGAAGCGCAGCAGGCGATATCGCGAGTCTCCTGTTTTGCCCGGTGTATGAAACCGGAATGGCTGTTGGCAACCTGCGAATGCGGCGTGTTTCGGGACACAGCAGCTGGCAGGGCAGCGAGCCCTCAGCGGAGCCTGTCGAATCCAAAGGAATTAACATCGGTGGCCCAGCCCCGTCCACTCGCCCGGTGTGCGTATTTTATCTGGTCGCACCCCTGTGCAGGCTGGAAGTGACCCGTCTGTTGCGTCAACAGTCACCGCTCTGCCTTTTTCTTCGCGTCTACCCCGCCACTACTGCCTTCAGCCCTTCCCCAGCACAAAAACTCCCCTCCATCACCAACTCCCCTTCGAGTCTAGTTCTACGTGCAGTATAAAAGCCGGTGAGTCCTTCTCCTGAAGAGATACCTTTTTGTTGTTTCCTCGCAGACCGTCTTCCTTCTCAACCTTTGCTTTCGCAAAGCCCCGCTGACGATTACCCCGCCATCGTAGCTACCTCACCGCAAAAATGGTTACCAAGGTATTACTCCTCGGTCGCACAACAGCTTGGCCAAATACTCACAACAACTGTCTAGATTGGTATCAACGGCTTCGGTCGTATTGGAAGAATTGTATGTTTTCCCCAGTCTATTTTCTATGCTTGTTTGATTCAACTCATCTAACGGGATTGTTTTAGGTCTTCCGTAACGTGTAAGTGGTGCTATAACCAACACCCCGTTGGTTGTCATTCAACGGGCACCTATGCCCGCCTTTCCCACGCTGAGTGATGCTGATGATTGTTGCTATAGCATTGAGCACGCCGAGGCCGAGGTCGTTGCTGTCAACGACCCTTTCATTGAAACCAACTATGCCGTATGTAGCCCATCTTTACCTTTTGGTGGATTTTCCTGCCCTTTTTTTTTTGGACCGATAATAACGATTTATCCTTTCCGATACAGGCCTACATGCTCAGATACGACTCTCAGCATGGCCAGTTCAAGGGCACCATTGAGGTTGATGGCAAGGACCTCATCGTGAACGGCAAGCGAGTCCGCTTCTACCAGGAGAAGGACCCTTCCAACATCCCGTGGTCTGAGACTGGAGCCTGGTACATTGTCGAGTCGACCGGTGTCTTCACGACCACGGAGAAGGCCTCTGCTCACCTGAAGGGCGGTGCCCACAAGGTCATCATCACCGCTCCCTCTGCGGATGCCCCCATGTTCGTCATGGGTGTCAACCACGAGACCTACACCAAGGACATCAAGATTCTCTCCAACGCCTCCTGCACCACCAACTGTCTGGCTCCTCTTGCTAAGGTCGTTAACGACAATTGGGGTCTGGTTGAGGGTCTCATGACCACCGTCCACGCCTACACTGCTACCCAGAAGACCGTCGATGGTCCCTCTGCCAAGGACTGGCGTGGTGGCCGTACCGCCGCTCAGAACATCATTCCTAGCAGCACCGGGGCTGCCAAGGCTGTTGGAAAGGTCATTCCTTCTCTCAACGGCAAGCTGACCGGCATGTCCATGCGTGTCCCCACCTCCAACGTGTCTGTGGTCGACCTGACCTGCCGCACTGAGAAGCCCGTCTCCTATGACGAGATCAAGGCTACCTTCAAGAAATACGCTGAGGGCGAGCTGAAGGGTTGGTGTCCACCGCAAATTTATATTTGTATTGCTGGTTTTCTAACATCATCGCAGGCATCCTTGGATACACTGAGGACGACGTTGTCTCCTCCGACATGAACGGAGACCCTCGCTCGTCTATTTTCGATGCCAAGGCCGGTATTGCTCTGAACCCCAACTTCATCAAGCTGGTTGCTTGGTACGACAACGAGTGGGGTTACTCCCGCCGTGTTGTTGACCTCCTGGGTAAGTGACAGACAACACGCCCCCCCCCCCCCGGTCTGCTGTGGAGTTATTCATGAATCTGACAACGTCCAGTCCACGTCGCCAAGGTCGACGGCAACAACTAGATATCAGGACAGAATTTCAGAAGTCTGCTGTAAATGCGAAATTCTTCAATATGGAATACCATTCCCTGGCGAAATCTATTGTTGAATTGAGGCAGAAACAACCTGCATGTCCATCTGTCGAAGATGGGTAAAAAAAAAGACGAATGCAGAGGTTCATCTGCGCCGAAACGTCGGTTCTCGTCATTAGGATTAAAATCAGATACAAAATCCCAGTTAATGAAATACTTTAATGATGAAATCTTACTACGTCTCCTGTTTGCTTATCAGCAATCTACTCAGCTTTACATCCAAGTAGTGCATATAGATGCCCCTCTGTGGATTGGTGCACAACCTTAGGTTGTGCAGGATGACTAAGCTATGCTCACAGTTTCCGGGAAAGCTCTCTGATAGGCTGATGCCGGCTATGGGGAGTTTGGGAACCTCTCATATCACTGAAGGGATCGCACCTTCATGTTCATTCCCCATGAAATACCACCTCCCAGACCAGCCCTCATTCTCCGATCCACACGTGTTTCCCCTCTTATACTGACCTGGGATTCCTGGTTATTCCTCAGTAGTAGTTTTTTCTCTTGTTCTTCTGTGCAGTCGTAGCTCAGTCACGTGGTGCCCAAGCTAGTTAAACCACTTCGGCGGAGTTGTGCCTGCCCTATGTCACTTGCGTCTACATGCATACACCATAAATCGTGACCACTATACAAAACATTCTGTTTTTATAAAGCTGTCTTGGTTATTTCATCACGTCTGTCACTGTTTCCGCAGCCTGCATTTATTATAGGCTTTGCCTTGGTTGCTTCCTTCCTATGGGTTTCCAACAGCCCTGAATTGCATTGTATCTTGTGAATACCCTGTGCAACTGTGTTTTCTTTGCGACTGTCATACTACCTGTCTTCTTTATTTGAAAATTTGTCTCTTTAGGATAGGGGAGGCCTAGGAGATTGGGTTGTTTGTCTTGTGATTTCCTGACTGGCTGGACTTCAACACCTTGTGGCTGTGAAGGGGTCATGAGGCAATACCGGCCTTAGCATTCTTTCAGACAAGGAATCTATCTTTGTCTCCCATCATTCAAAATGGAGGAGGATGAGGATACAATCATGGGGGAGTCTGGCTCTCAGACTGTCCCAGGTGGTTCAGGTCCTGCTGCGCCGAGCATCAGCTCACCAAAACCAGTTGCGCCTGAAAAGTCCATGCCAGCATCTTCGTTCCTTGGACGGCCGCTACAGGAGCAATTATTGATGCGCAATAGCCCACCCTCGACACATGAGTCAACACCTGCTCTGGAGCATCAGGCCCCTCCAGTAAAGGGACTGACAAGATCGATCGAGGAAGAAGGTCTGAATAGCAGGTCCGGCGAAGACTCTGTCATGGAAGAGAATTCAGACTGGACTGGAGAGGATGCTACAACACCTACAGGTCTACCGGTTACTTCCCTGGCGACAGGCCTGTGCTACGACATCCGGATGCGGTATCACTGCGAAGTGAGACCCACGGCCGATGTTCATCCAGAAGATCCAAGGCGCATTTATTACATCTATAAAGAATTATGTCGAGCAGGCCTTGTTGCTGACCCTGAATCTACCCAACCACTTGTACCGCGTCCCCTGCAACGGATCGATGTTCGGGAGGCTACGGAAGAGGAAATCCAGCTGGTCCACGCGGCGGAGCATTATACATTCGTGGAAAGCACGAAAGGTAAGATCTCCATTAGCGCTTGGCTAGATGATTAATCTGACAAGTAATAACTAGACATGCCCGATGATATGTTGATTGCCCTCGAACATACACGCGACTCCATCTATTTCAACCGGCTAACCTTCGCGTCTTCATTACTTTCGGCCGGCGGTGCCATTGAAACCTGCCTGGCAGTAGCCACACGAAAAGTGAAGAATGCCATTGCCGTCATTCGGCCACCGGGGCATCATGCCGAGCATAACAAAACAATGGGGTTTTGCCTATTCAACAATGTGTCCATAGCTGCGAAAATCTGTCAACGAAAACTGGGCGACCAGTGCAGGAAGATATTGATTGTTGACTGGTAAGCTTATCGTAGAAAGAAATGTCATCATTGCTTCTAAGCTAACGTCACTAGGGATGTCCATCATGGTAAGTATCTCGAGAGACTCTGCACCATCGGATCTACCTGATGTGCAGCTCCATAAGCTTACACCTCTCAGGAAACGGTATCCAAAAAGCGTTCTATGATGACCCGAACGTGCTCTACATTTCTCTTCATGTGTATGCAGATGGCAAGTTCTATCCGGGCGGCGAAGACGGTAACTGGGATCAGTGTGGTGCTGGAGCGGGGATCGGAAAGTAAGTATTGGAAAATCTTCCCTCCCTAAGCCCTGGAAGAACATTTCTGACCTCACGTAGAAACATTAATATCCCGTGGCCATCCCAAGGCATGGGGGATGGCGATTACATGTATGCTTTTCAGCAAGTTGTCATGCCCATTGCCAATGAATTCAACCCCGACCTGGTAATTGGTAAGTCTTCTCTCTCTCTCCCCCTTTGACTGGTGTGTAAGAGATGTGTGATGCTGATCTTTGACGCAGTTGCTTCTGGCTTTGATGCTGCATCAGGCGACGATCTTGGTGGATGTTTTGTCACGCCAGCTTGCTATGCACACATGACCCATATGCTCATGACTCTTGCGAATGGCAAAGTGGCTGTGTGTTTGGAGGTTTGTGGTCGATATCTGAGGTTTCTGTGAATTGATTCTGATATGGCTGATAGGGCGGATACAATTTTCGATCCATTTCCAAGTCGGCTCTGGCAGTCACGAGGACACTAATGGGCGAACCCCCAGACCGGCTCATCGCCACCTCAGCCTCCCTGCCTGCTATCAATGTTGTGAGAAGAGTCATGACAGCACAATCGAGGTACTGGAAATGCATGTATCCAAAGGTCCCACAACAAGAGGGACTATGGACAGATCGAGTCCACGGTAAGTTTTATACTCCCTGAAATATTAGTGGATCACCCTGCTAAGTAAAGCAGATATCATCCGCGCATACCAAGCCAAACACCTCTACGACAACTACAAACTTACTAGTCTGTTCATATACAGAAACTCGATCTCCAAATCTTTTGAAAACCAAGTGCTGGCGAGGTTAGTTCGGTTGCTGGTAGTTGACCGAACTATTCTTTCTGACCAGGACACAGTTCGAATTATGACCAAGCTGTGCCGCTTATTGTGATCTTTCATGACCCGTAAGTGTTGTCGATTCTGGGAAGGCACGGCCAATTTAATAACTCTGGACTAGGCCTGAGATTATGGGCATTCCCCATCCTCTCACAAACAAGCTCGAACCTCACAATTGCTGGCTTGTAAGTGACACTTTACTCCCTTCTCACTGATGCCGGCTAACCAGAATAAGGCTGATGTCGTCAAGGACTATATAGAGTGGGCGGTGCGCAAGGACTATGCAGTCATTGATGTTAACATTCCAAAATACGTGACAACGGAGCCGGTAGGTGGCTAGTACAGCCCGGCACAAGTGCCATGGGCTAACCAATGCAATCCAGACGCCTGGAAAGTATGAAGATGAGGACGAGAACCGTCAAACTGCGACCGAAGAGCTCGCGGGGTACCTGTGGGACAACTACATCGAGTACGAATAACACCCTCCACACCTCAAGGTTACGAATCAGCTAACCACTTCCAATCAGACCCAACGATGCGACACATATCTTCTTCATCGGCGTTGGTGATGCATTTTTCGGGGTTGCCAACCTCTTGATCAACAGGGGTGGGTACCTGCAGCGCACCTATGTTAGACTTAGGGGGGCTAAGATTCGGACAGATAGCATCTACCAACGCGTAAACAGCGTTATTTCCTTTGTGGCCGAAAACCCCGTCCGTGCTGTCGCATCGCATACCCAAGTCTGGCTTTCGCGATGGTACAAAGAGGTAAGTTTCTCTTGACAGCCGCATCTTGGCCTTTCTCCCACGCGTCTTAACGTCTGCTCTTTTTATAAATAGAACTCGCTCGTCTATGTCTCCCACACGCACGGTGTATGGAACAATGTCGAAGGCCGTCGGCGGCCATCCAAACGCTACGGTCGGCTCATACAATCCCCGAAAGCTGGGCTGAGCGAGATGCTCGTCCATCATAAGCACGAGGTATTTGAATGGATCGAGACTCGTGTCACAGCAACGGAGAGCGAAGAATCCGAGGAAGCGGAAGCGAAGTCTGAGTGAAGGGAGTGAAGGACCAGGAGGCACATGCTGGTGTTTGTTTGTACCTTTATATTCTACATGCTCATGACTTCCATTTCTTCCAGATAGAAATGCGGCAATCGTAGAAGGGGATGTGTCGTGGCTGTCCATGGGTTCAGTTAGTCCGCTTGTAAATACCTACCTACCTCGTCCCAGGTTGGACGAGCCAAGACGGCAATTGCGCAACTGTTCTACGTCATGGGGTGATGCCGGAAATATTTATACAAAGATCCTTAAAGAGGAGTGCTTTGAATAGATACATTGATCGGGTTAAACTTGTAGCACTGGTCTCTTCGGCCGAACACACCTCACCCGGAACCCGTCGACAATGAAGGCAGCGTGCAGCCCAGCTTCCGCTCGTCCATCTTGTTCTGTGGCACCAGGGCCAGGCATGTCTCAGTCGCCTGCGCGCTTTGTTGCTCGCGTGCCTTGCCGGAGACCCCTGCTAGTCGCCGCAGGATGATGACATTCCGCGAGCCGTTGACCGCCTCCCGCTGTCCAAGCCCACTACAACTGCCGGCGCCGGATTATTGGGGACGCCAGCCTAGAATCAATGGGCCAGCGCCACCAAATTGCGGCAATCCCATCGCAATCCCCGCCACGCGCTTGCTGAGCACTGCTGCTAGCCTGTCACCTCGCGATCTCGCTCGTCTCCACGCCGTCGTTCGTTCAGGCGAACCCAGAGCTGCCAGCTAGCCCGCGGTGGTGGCTCTTCCGGGTCGCAAGTGGCCTCCGCACTGGGGCTCCGCCGCCTATCGCGCCCTTGGTTCCAGGTTGCAACTCGCCCCTTTCGCTTTTGCCCTTGCCGCATTCTTTCCTCTCTTTCGCTTTGTCTCCTTGACACATTCGCTCCCCCGTCCTGGCTGCATGCCGGTAGTTCTCTGCAGATCGCGGAAGGTCGTGTTGTTGTGCTGCCCGCCGGGATCTCGCGTGCGACAAGCTTGGATGCCTCCAAGGTACTCTCGGTCTTGCGCGCTGTGGAATGTCTCATTGTTCGGGTCCTACCTTCCAGAATATCTTGTACCTCTAGGACGGAAAAGGACTTGGTCTCCAAAGCAGATCTCGTATTTCTATTCCCCGTTGTCTCTACGGCCTCACTCGCGTCTCTCCCCACTATCCTTCTGGTCGCCGTCTATACTCTGCTACCCCCCAGACCTCTCCGCTGACCTCGACCATGGCGGGGAGTCGAGCGTGTCACCGATCGGCTGGAAAGCCCGAGTTGGATGATCGCTCCTACCGTGTGATTCGGCTGCCCAACAAACTGGAGGCTTTGCTGGTCCATGATCCAGATACGGACAAGGCGAGTGCCTCCGCCAACGTCAATGTGGGCAACTTCTCGGACGATGATAGCATGCCGGGCATGGCGCATGCTGTAGAGCATCTCCTGTTCATGGGAACGGAGAAAGTAAGTGACAAATGAAGCTGCTGATGCCAGCTGTCCCAGAAGACAGTTTAGTAACCGTTCCCGTGTTGTGATCTATACAGTACCCCAAAGAGAACGCGTACAATCAGTATCTCGCATCTCATTCCGGCTCGTCGAATGCGTATACTGGTGCTACGGAGACGAATTATTTCTTCGAAGTTGCTGCGACTGCGGAGGCTAGCGACCAAGGATCAAATGGGCAGTTGACGCCTACGGAGTCTGTCAGTGGAAGCAACACTGGCGTGTCGAGCAGTGCCTCGTCATCGTCAGGCAACTCGGTCTCGCCGCTGTACGGCGCACTGGACCGCTTCGCCCAATTTTTTGTCTCCCCTCTGTTCTTGGAATCGACATTGGACCGTGAATTGAGAGCGGTGGATTCGGAGAACAAGAAGAATCTGCAGAGCGATGTCTGGCGCCTTATGCAGCTCAACAAGACCCTTTCTAATCCCCGCCATCCTTACCATCACTTCTCAACCGGTAACCTGCAGACCTTGAGAGACGAGCCGCAGAAACGCGGCATTGATGTCCGGAGCGAGTTCATCAAATTCTACGAGAAACATTACTCGGCAAACCGCATGAAGTTGGTGGTCTTGGGGCGGGAATCGCTGGATGAGCTGGAGCGATGGGTGGTCGAACTGTTCTCGGAGGTGAAAAACAAGGATCTTCCTCAAAATCGGTGGGACGATGTCCAGCCCTTCTCTCCCGACAGCTTGTGCACGCAGGTCTTCGCGAAGCCCGTCATGGATTCGCGATCGATGGACATTTATTTCCCGTTCCTCGACGAGGAAAACTTGTACGAATCGCATCCCAGTCGGTACATAAGCCATCTGATCGGACACGAAGGCCCGGGCAGCATCCTGGCGTATATCAAGGCAAAGGGCTGGGCAAACGGGCTGTCTGCTGGTGCCATGCCCATCTGCCCCGGCTCTGCGTTCTTCACCATTTCCGTTCGTCTGACCGAGGATGGGTTGCAGCAGTACCGTGAAGTGGTCAAGGTGATTTTCCAGTATATCGCCATGATCAAGGAGCGGCCACCCGAACAGTGGATCTTTGACGAGATGAAGACTCTGGCCGAAGTCGATTTCCGGTTCAAGCAGAAATCCCCTGCTTCTCGGTTTACGAGCCGTCTGAGCAGCGTTATGCAGAAGCCTCTCCCCCGAGAGTGGTTGCTGAGTGGCAATGATTTGTTACGAAAATTCGACCCAGAAGCAATCAAGAATGCTCTGTCATACCTTCGTGCCGACAATTTCCGGCTCATGATAGTATCCCAAAACTTCCCTGGAAACTGGGACTCCAAAGAGAAGTGGTATGGAACCGAATATAAGGTTGAAAAGATTCCCGAGGACTTCCTATCAGACATTCGCGACGCTTTGGCAACCTCTCCCGAGTCACGCATTCCTGATCTGCATATGCCACACAAGAACGAGTTCATTCCAACGAGACTGTCTGTTGAGAAGAAGGAAGTCCCGCAGCCCGCCAAGACGCCGAAACTCATCCGCCATGACGACCATGTCCGCCTCTGGTTCAAAAAGGACGATCGCTTCTGGGTCCCCAAGGCGACGGTCCATGTCACCCTGCGGAATCCGCTGGTCTGGGCCACGCCAGCCAACCATGTGAAAGCGAAGCTCTACTGTGAACTTGTGCGAGATGCCTTGGTTGAGTACTCCTACGACGCCGAGCTTGCCGGTTTGGACTACAATCTCTCGGCGAGCGTCTTTGGCTTGGATGTGTCCGTAGGCGGATACAACGACAAGATGTCGGTGCTTCTGGAAAAGGTGCTGACCACGATGCGTGATCTGGTGATCAGTCCGGATCGCTTCAAGATCATCAAAGAGCGCCTGACTAGAGCGTACCGTAATGCGGAGTACCAGCAGCCCTACTACCAAGTCGGGGATCTGACACGATATCTGACTGCGGAGAAGACATGGATCAACGAGCAGTATGCTGCGGAACTGGAGCATATCGAGGCAGAGGATGTTTCCGCGTTCTTCCCTCAGCTTCTGCAGCAAAATCACATTGAAATTCTGGCCCATGGAAATCTGTACAAGGAGGATGCCCTGATGATGACGGATATCGTCGAGTCCGTGTTCCGCAGTCGTCCTCTCCCACAGTCCCAGTGGCATGTGCGGCGAAACGTCATCTTCCCGCCTGGGAGCAATTACATTTACGAGCGGACGTTGAAAGACCCCGAAAACGTCAACAACTGCATTGAATACTATCTCTTCCTTGGAAATATCACGGACAATGTGCTTCGTGCGAAGCTTTTATTGTTTGCACAGATGACTGAGGAACCTGCATTTGACCAGCTCCGGAGCAAAGAACAGCTGGGATACGTTGTCTGGAGCGGTGCGCGATATTCTGCCACCACGACGGGTTACCGCGTCATTATCCAGAGCGAGCGAACTGCGGACTATCTGGAAGCTCGTATCGATGCATTCCTGAGTGCCTTTGGCGAGACACTGCAAACCATGACCGAGGAAGAGTTCGAGGGCCACAAGCGCAGTATCATTAACAAGAGATTGGAAAAACTGAAGAATTTGGGTTCCGAGACCTCTCGGTTCTGGTCGCATATAGGCTCAGAGTACTTTGACTTTGTGCAGCATGAGATAGACGCTGCGACAATCAGGACCTTGACCAAGCCGGAGCTCATCGAGTTCTACCGGCAATACATCGATCCTGCATCTCCGACCCGTGCCAAGATTTCCATTCATTTGAATGCACAGTCCGGCGATCCTGCTAAGAAGCCACTGGATCCTGCAGACCAGAGATCTACGCTCTTATCTGCTCTGGAAGGGATTTTCAATTCTGAGGCCATTGCAATGGACACGGAGAAGCTAGCAGCTACCATCAAACAGGTTGATTTATCTGCCAGCGACCACGACAATGTCTTAGCCGCTGTCCGGCCTCTACTCGTCTCTGACCTACAGCTCCCTGACGATCGGGTGCAGCCTCTCCTTGAGCGAATCAGGCACACTCTGGAATCGCACTCGAAGCGACAGGGCTTGGCTGAAGTAAAGGCCGAGGGCGCGGCTAGCAAACACCGCCAGAAGATCAACGGTGTCAATGGTGTTGGCCAGAAACAGCCAATCTATATCACCAATGTCGCTGAATTCAAGGCCCGTCTGCCTGTGAGCGCTGGGCCTTCGCCAGTAACCGATCTCAGTGAGTTCGAGGACTTTGAGCCGAAATTGTGAGACATGATGTCTCGTAATCTTGCGGCACTCATCCCGCCTGCCGCTTCAGAAAAGATTATTGCGACTACCGTGTCGATACGGTGCGCCGACTGATATCGATGACATCTCACGTGCGATCTATGAACCCGATTTACATTAGAGCTTGCATTACTGTTTGAGTAGCAATACATGTACTGTACGGTGTACTGGGGATGGGGTTGAGGAGCATTAGAGTGATAGGCGCCGACTTGGTTGTAGACTACTGTCGTGATCTGTAAATATAGATCGTGTTTGGTAGACAGTAGAATAGCTTTTTGGATTAAAGGAATAAAATATGATTGTTGCTACGGTTTATCGGTTTGAAATCAAATCTGCATGATCGAGATTCTCACTCGGAGGTGTCTGTCTTGGCGCGGCCGAATGTTTTCGCGGAGCTTCTCGCTCACCTCCATCCCAGCTCGACAAAGCAAGTCGATCTCCGCCACAGCTTCCTCAATCTCTACCCTTCTTGTACGGGCCTGGTCGCCTCTCCCATCAGAGCAGACCTACTCCTTCTTTGAATTCTCTTCCTACGAAGAATTGCCCAAGATGTCGACAATTACAGAAACTGCGATGCAAAGCTCCAGGCCGTAAGTCGATGCACACCAAGCTCCATGACGCGACAGCGCGCAGGGAGCTTTTATCCTAATATTCTCTGGCCTTATACTTTAAATATTTCAATTTCTTCGAAATTATAGGTTGGCTAATATTTGTGTCTTTTATTTCTGTAGGCCCATCATCCCCAAGGACTTCTGCGCCAAGCAACCCGAGACGATTCGCCTGTATCCTCTTTCGAATTACACCTTTGGCACCAAGGAGACCCAACCTGAGGAAGACCCGTCCGTCCTGGCCCGTCTAAAGCGTCTGGAAGAACACTACGAGAAGTATGGCATGCGACGGACCTGTGAAGGCGTGCTTGTCTGCCACGAACACAATCACCCGCACGTTCTGATGTTGCAGATCGCCAACGCTTTCTTCAAACTGTATGGCGCAATTTCGTTCGGTGGACTATTTTTCTATGTGAAACAACTGGCTGACGTGCTTCAGACCGGGTGACTATCTCCGCCCTGACGATGACGAAATCGAAGGCTTCAAGGCACGTCTGAACGAGCGCCTTGCTCCTGTTGGATCGCAATTCTCCGGTGAGGGCGTCAATGAGGACTGGGAAATCGGCGACACGCTTGCGCAGTGGTGGCGGCCCAATTTCGAGACTTTCATGTATCCTTTCCTACCGGGACACGTCACGAGGCCGAAGGAGTGCAAGAAACTATACTTTATTCAGCTTCCGAAGAAGAGTGCGTGAATTCCCATTGTCGAAACTTACTCGTGTCAGCTTTCCTATACTAATGTCCTTCAAAAGAGGTTCTCTCCGTGCCCAAAAACATGAAGCTCCTCGCAGTTCCCCTCTTCGAACTTTACGACAACACAGCCCGATACGGCCCTCAGCTCTCGGCGATTCCTCACCTCTTGTCCCGATACAACTTTGAGTTCGTTGACGAGAACGACAATGTTGTCGCGGTGACACCAGGCACTCCGTGCCCAGGGATCGACGCGCTACGGACAAAGGTGCTCACCGGTGGAGGGGAAACTGCTGGAGAAGGGCAGGATACTGGAATGGAGGATTACAAAGAGGGCGCAGGCGAAAATGGCAGCCAGGCTTGAATGCTCCAGCTTGCACCCGCGTCGGGAACACGCTGGATGCAATCCCACCTTTCACTTTATTTTTCTCTTCCGTCACCCATACATATCTCTTTATTAAATGCACTCTGAGAGATTTTTGTGGGCAGATTTCTTTTTCTTTTTTTTTTTTAAGACTCAGGAATTTCCGGTCTGATATCACATTGCATGAGGGGAAAGGTGATACTTTCGATTAATGAGGAAGGCAGATACACGGCTTCCGTTTTTGTACTCAATGGATGATACGGGCGTTAGGAGCAGGGAATTGCATTTGAATTTTTTTTTCCTTTTTCACTTTAATTTCATTTTAGAATCCAGTTACACTTACCTGAATTTCTGCCAAAAGAGTAATGGTCCTATGGGAGGCACGTGATGCCAAGGATCTTTCCATTGTTGCATCTCGCATGACCATCGAGATCTCTCCACAGATCAGATGCAAGCATCCATCGATTACAGTTAGTACATCGATTGGTGTACTGTACTGTATCTAACTACTACTATTCATCAGATGTTTTGAGGGATTGCATTTACCAAATCAATTCTTCTCCATGAGAGAAACCACCATGACGTGAAGATTAAAAACCAATAAATAAATAACACTGCTACGAAGGAATGAATGTACTACATATGTATCGAGCTGGATTTCAAGCTTAGATATATTGCCGCGAGAACCGGCATTACATCCATCCATGGTGAACAGGGGCCCCGCGTCGCGATCTAAGCAAGGTACGTTTTTTTTGTACATTGATACCCCCAAGATACATGATGGATTTATTTTGCAAAACAATTATGTACTGATTTGTGTTCTAGCATGGTATATCTCCCCTGCTTAATCATATACACTTCTGTCGATAGACTAGCGATAGGCCATATATGTGTCCCTGTGCTTGCTTTGTTGATTATTTGCTGTTGTTGATACTGATGAGGGAAAACATGGCAATACAGCGGACAATGCAGAGCACGGCATTTGAAATGTAAGAAAAGAAAGATCGAGTTGCATTATTATTTCGAGTCTATTTATTTTATAATGAAGAAATGTTACTAAAAAATTGATGTCGACAGGCGATGGCAACCGCCCATGCAATGGGTGCCGGAAACGAGGAGTCGATTGCGCATATGCGGAGCTTCCGACCTTTCTTGCAACGAGAGGTGAGCCGGCTTGCTGTATGTGAATATAGTTGAAGCCGCTGTTCTAATGATGCTTCTAACAGAGTGGAATCCTGTCGAAGCTGGATATGTGTCTAGGGATCTTGAGACGTCGGAAGATGCTGCAGCGACAACAGATCGGAGTCGAGGTATGTAGAGTACAATATACTCAGTTGTTCGTTTCTGTAGTACAGCTGTTGATGCGAGTGCTCTACAGGACCCATGTCTATATCCTTTGTGAATGAAACTCACAGGATCGAAAGCAACTACACGATCATCTCGGCAGACGAGCATACGCCTGATACTGCCAGCTCATCTGCGTCATTATCTCATCACACTCCTAACTATTCCAGCCTCCAGCATAGTCCCCCTATAGTGGTATCCTCAGATCTCTCTCCGCATGGTGGACCGCAACCGCAACCGCAACCGCAGACAGTTGCGCCGTTCCCCTTAGTCAATCCCATCACATCTCCCCCTGATGCCTTTTTTATGAACCGATACTGCACTGTCATTGGGCCGTGGTTCGACCTGTTCGATTTCCGGAGGCGGTTCTCGCTCGAGGTCCCGCATCTGGCGTTGCAGAATCGCCTACTCCTTCTCTCCGCGATGGCCTGCGCTGCCAGACAACACCATCTAACCTCCGCCCAGCCGGTCAAGACGGCGCTGACATACTACGACGAGGCCCTGCAATTGCTGGGGGTCTCGTTGAAGGACTTTTCACGGTCGTCGTCAGCTGCGGTGTTTGCATCCTGCTTACTGCTTGCTCACTGCGAGATGATTGGCGCCAGCACCCGGGACTGGCATCTCCATCTTTCAGGAGCTCTGTCGCTCGTGACGACCCATGGCTGGCACAGGTGCACAGCCGGACTGGGACAAGCTTGTCTCTGGTACGTGACTTTGCGGGCCCAGATCCGCTACAATTACATCTGTTAACGACTACATAGGATCTACTATCGAATGGATATTCTGTCCTCCCTTGCAACCGCAGAGAGTACCAGGCTTCAGACCAATTTCTGGGATACTGCAGGCGACGGAGTCAGCTGGACCATTGAGTCGTGGTCGAATCACGCCGTGCTTCTACTAGCAGAGGTGCACAACCTGCTCTGTGACGTGCGAGAAGG
>NW_013563090.1:0-16735 GCF_000968595.1 Rasamsonia emersonii CBS 393.64
GGGTGTAGGCGACAGTCCATCGCCTTGCTGAGTCGACATTTTAATCGTTCAATTGAGTCAAGTTAGCCATATAAGCTGTATGGAACCGTATGAAGCCGTTCTGAGCTCCAGATCCGTGTGTAAGATCGTTTTCAGAGTAATCTACTCTGTATTCAAGTCCATTCGAGTCGATCAAGGGAGCGAGACCCCGGCACCTTGCCAGTCAGGTCGATCGATTCGAATTGTAAGTCAGACAACGTCGTTATCAGTCGTCTGCCAGTGCTGCCGGGCTCATAACCTCTCGGCGTAAGGCTGCCGAGAGCTCAGTGGGGAAATAGATGAAGTCTATCTAGGCATAGAAGATCAATATATTATTGCTCCCTCTGGGGAAGAAAAAGAAGAACTGACTAGGAGCCGGCGTTGAGGTCGGCTCTAAATCTGCGTGGCCGGTTTGGCGGTCACGTGGTGACTGACAGCTGATTGGTCAGACCTGGCAGCTGCCTGAATGCCGTATGGGTCAGGCACCAACAACTTGGATGTTGCTTGGATGTTGAAGCGGCAAAGATGACGCCTAACCTGATTAGGAAGGTCAAGGCGCTGGGAACTGCAGGTGGACAAGGTGGAGAGAACTACGGAGTACGCTATCCAGTTAGGGCGGGCGGACCCTGTGACTTTCCCGATCGGGTTAATACCTGTATCCATTCTCGTAGGTTTGTTAAGGGACTACTCCGTACTCAAAGTCTCAGCGGGACGCTGGTCGCTTGATCATCATTGGCATTGTTGACTGGGTCGATGGCTTCACAACAGCCAGGAGGGAGCTCTGCGATGGTGGTGAGCTATATACGGAGTACTTATATTTGGTTGACTTCCTAAACCAAACAATGACTGCGCTTACTGACTTTAGCAGGTACTAGTCATGCATTGTGTGATTAGTGGTACATCTAAGTTAGTATCCTAAATCAGGTTACATCGCGAGACGGACGGTCTGGTTCAACACCTGCATGCTGGCTGCATGCTGCCATGGCCACGTGTGGGGTTCTTGTCTGTTATTATTAATATATTCGGTCCGAGTCGAGTCTCCCAAGTGATTCAAGTGGACTACTCTCACGGCTACAGTCGTAGTTGATGTGGTCGTTGAGATCCTTCTGTGCCCTGCCCAACCACCACGC
Organism: Rasamsonia emersonii CBS 393.64; assembly: GCF_000968595.1. NCBI lineage: Eukaryota > Fungi > Ascomycota > Eurotiomycetes > Eurotiales > Trichocomaceae > Rasamsonia > Rasamsonia emersonii. The sequence continues at coordinate 1,149 of NW_013563090.1, forward strand.
ATGCGGGAACTGCTGCTCAAGCCGCATTAACAGAATCTCGAATCTGTACCCAACCTCGATAGCACTTTCCTCGTCATGTCTGCGGCGCTTCTCCGGCAGGCTCTCCAGGCCGACCTCAGCACCACCGCAGCAACGGCCCTTCTTCTCGGCGTGCTTTTCCACCACAGCATCCGCCCCATCGAAATCGACTTCAAACTGTGGACCCTGTTCGGCATCTCCATCGCCCTCAATCTGGTCCTCTTCGGCAGCCTCGTCTCGCAGGCAGGGTTTGGCGTCACCGCAGCAGTCGGTAAGACTGCTCTCGTCAATGCCGCGTTCAACGTGGGTCTTTTTGGCAGCATTGCCATCTATCGACTGTATTTCCATCGCCTGCACTGCTTCCCGGGTCCATGGGGGGCCAAACTGTCCCGACTCTGGGCGTTGAGAGTGGCGGCCAAGAATGTTCGATTCGCCTTTGAGGTTGAGAAGTTGCACAAGCAGTATGGCGACTTTGTGCGCATCGGTATGTTGCATTGCAGCTCCCTTCACGAAATTTGAATTTGACATGCACTAGGGCCTCGTGAAATTTCCATCAACAGAGCCTCTGCTATTCAGGCCATCTATGGCCCTAGGTCCAAACTTCTTAAAAGCACGTTCTACAGCCAAGTGTCGCCCGACGACAGGAGGTGCGGTCTCAACGCGACTCGAAATATGGACAGCCACCGACGGAGAAGAAAAGCGTGGGATCGAGCGTTCAGTACCAAAGGTGAACTTGAAGCTGGACGACCCAAGACCCAAGACTGTGACACTGCTAACTGGTAGACTTAGCAATGCTCGATTATGAACCACGCGTGACGGCGAAAACCAGTTTGTTCCTTTCGCAAATCGCCGCTCAAAAAGGTCAACCATTGGACATCACCAAGTGGGCGATGTACTACACCTTCGATGTCATGGGGGATGTTGGTTTGGGCAAAGACTTCGAGATGCTGACACAAGAGACCGAACATGCCGCAGTCAAGGGTCTCCATGACCACATGATCGCCATCGGCATCCTTGCGACCATGCCATGGCTTGTGAACGTCCTCGGGACGATTCCAGGCGTTGCCGGATCTTACAAGGCGTTCTTCGACTATTGTTCGAACCAGCTGAGGGAGAAGCAGAAGACGACGTCCAAAGACCAGGACCCTCGAGATATCATATCGTGGCTGCTAAAAGCCAAGTACGAAGGTGACGGGTCTGCTCCCCCTGGTGATGCTGCAATGGGCGAGGACTCACGTCTCCTCATCGTCGCTGGCAGGTATTAAACGTTCTTCCTTCTTTCCATTGCATCCCAACTGGAAAGATACACTGACACGAGAAATACCATCTAGCGACACCACTGCCGCCGCCTTGGCCAACACCTTCTACTTCCTGGCCAAAAATCCCCCCGTCTTGCGCAAGCTGCAGGGCTATCTCGACAAGCTCTGTCCCAATGGCGTGAGAGACTGGTCTTACGCCAAGATGAAGTTCCCGTACCTGGATCACATCATCAACGAAACGCTCCGTCTGAAGCCTCCAGTCCCTTCGGGGCTGCCTCGCATCACTCCCCCGGAGGGAATTCAAATCGACGAAGTCTACATCCCAGGGGACACCATTGTTGCAGTGCCCACGCACACGATCCAGCGTGATGAGCGATATTACGAACGGCCCCTCGACTTCGATCCCGAGCGTTGGGAAAGAATCTCCCCGGAGAAGTCGGCGTTCATACCGTTTACGAGAGGTATGTAGAGAATTACCATTGCCTCTCTTCCCCAATTCTTTATATATCCCTGATCCCAGTTGACGTCTACCTCTTCAGGCACGTTTGCATGCGCCGGCAAGAACCTCGCGCTCATGGAACTGCGCATGGTCTTGTCCCGGGTCGCTTTGGAGTACGACGTCAGCTTCGCACCGGGAGAGAACGGGGTGAAGTTCGATACCGAGGTGATGGACACCTACACGGTGACCCTGCCGCCTCTGCACCTTTGTTTCACCCCGAGGAAGGAATAAATTCAGGGCCGTCTGCTGAGAACAGCTTCCGGATGGCGACGAACCAGGACAGGAGTGACTGATAACCTGACGAGAGGAACTGAATTAGCTTACACATACAGTTGTATGTCCCAAGGGAGGTCGTGGTGGAAATTCCTAACCAGAATGGGGGGTAATAATGCTATTAATTAGGGCGATTATAATATAACTAGAATGTAGCCTAAAATGCATGTAGTTTTTTTAATACCTTTTTTTTATGTTCTCCTTAACTATCTATGCCTAACTATCATGTTCCGATTGGCCTGGGCCATAAACATAGTTCTTTGTAAACCTTACTACTTACCTAAGTAGGCAAGTATCCTACCATCAAACCAGAATACAACCAGCAAGCCACCATTCTCTTGTGGAACTGATGCTATTTATTAAGTGGGGAGATAATTTCGGGATTGTGCAATATTTCTTTCCACATAGTGTAGATCTAGCTATTAGAACCATCTAAATTCTTATTCATTTCTATGTCTTATATGTATGTACATATACATATTGTATATATTCAACTGATTTGATTTTTTTTCTTGTCTCCCTTCTTTGTCTCTTTACTTCTAAATAAGAAAGTAAAATGCCTTTCGAGAGCTGTTGCTGTCATGTCTGGAGGCTAGCAGATAGTCATTCGAAGCGACGCAATAACATACATAGATGGATGGATGGACATGGAACATTCAGTCAAAGCCTGCAAAAATTTTAGCCACTACTACTGGATTTATCGTTGGTCTTTTAATTTTACCCAGCTCATATTTCTAATTAGTGATCAAACTTTTTATTTTAAACAAAACAGGATAGTGCCTCCAAGATCCTTTACTAACTCCAACTGACAATATACTTACCAAAAAGACATGACTCAGAAGATGAGGAAGTTGGGAGTGAAGATCCGGCAAATAAAGCAGCAGGATGGGCGCTTACTGTCAGAATTCTTTTTTTTCCCCATAAGATAGATGACTTCATAGATGACTCCATACATGTATTCACAACTATATAAGAGTCATCCGGCATGCCTGTTCTGCATATTTGCTTCCTTGACAGAATCTGAGAAACGACACATTTTCATTATACCACTAACTTACTTCGCTATCTGGTAAGTTAAGCAAGATCATTTCAGTTTTGTCTTATGCAAGTACTAATACCTGAGGCAGCATAATTTACGAGGACATCTCCCTTATCGAAAGTCAGGGTTACTTACACAAAATGCCACCCATCGAAGATGAATCTGAGTCTCGCAACGGTCCCTCTCCTGCTGAGGATCCAAACGCAAGGTATCGTCCTTCTGTCACATACATCCAGGGACCGCCAGAGACCGTCATTGTCTCACAAGGATTTGGCATCAACCTCCTCATTATTATCCCCGAGGACGACAACCAGCCCCTCGCATCTAACGAGTCTAACGAGTCTGACGAGTCTGACGAATCTGGCCAGGGGACTCCGATGGATATACGGATTACTGTTCTCGATGGAGAGACGGAAGTGGCCGAACTCGAGGATCTGGAGGGGCTCCCTCTTATGGACAACGCTGATGGTGGGAATTTCGTGATCGAGGACCTCAGAATCCGTGAAAACAGGAGGCTGGTCTCTGGCCGGCAGTATACCCTTCAGGTGGAGGTGGAGGTAGACGGATACAGCAGCGTATCTGACAGACGGACCTTCAGGCTCGAGCGCCGTTTGGCAAATGGAACGTATGGCGAAGCCAGTGCTACGCGTGGTGATGCCAATGGTACGAATGGTAATGCCAATGAAATAAATGGTCGGGAGAATGGCAGTTGACGTGTAAACCCGATGGGCAATGATAAGCTCCTATCAATTTGGAAGTGGCTAGGATCCATGGGGCTGTGATGAGTTCAAGGTCAATTCCTTTTTTGTATGAGTACATGGCACGTTAGATATGTGATTCCCTTTGTGTATGAGTAATGATAAATGGTCTGCCCCTGTTTACCTACACAGTTCGCTTTATTGAGGTTCTAGGTAGCAATTATCGGTTCAATTAATTATACCAAAGGAACTTCAATATACCATTTATCTATATTCAGTGATCAGCAAATGATCATTCTATATTTCATTCCTTGGTACAGATGACTACAGGTTAGGGTTGCTGGTACCAAAATCTTCTTTTAGTTTAAGCGTGAAGTATTATCTCTTTATCAGATTCCCTTTTTTTTTCTTTTGGCGCGCTAATTTTATCGGTTCTACTATTGACCCATTCTTTAATCCGCGCCCAACAGTGCTCAATTGGGTTGAGATCCAGGCTATATGCTGGCCATTCAATGAGAGTAATGCCCATTTCTTTAAGCTATTCTTGTATGATCTTTGCTTTATAGATTGGGGTATTATCCTGTATAAAAGTAAGGCTAGAGGAGGTTATCCTTTAGTAATTTAAGGTAAGAAGCTAATGATACCCCTCTATATTAACTCTCTGGATTATATAGTACTATAGAGATCTCAGAATACCTAAATCCCTAAAAGGTAGCCCTATACTATAATGCTGACATCCTTGCCTTTCTTATATGGCTCAATTATAGTATAGTCCTAGGTCTATTATGGCATACAAAAGACCTATTCCTATTGCTTCCCTATACTATATTCAACCATATACTTATCTATCTATATTATAGCCGATGTTACGGACCAACAAAATGAGGCGCTGTCCAACACAGAGATGCAGGATGAAACAATACCCCGCGAGGCAGACAAGGATGTGAGGAATCACATGACAACATACCATGAGGACTACGAGAAATGGTATACAACATACCACAAAAGATACCATGGAAGGTATACAGGGATGGTATACAATGTACCATGAGAAATACCAAGGAAGGTATCCAGAATGGTATAACCAGGGAGGAACATAAAAGGAGGACCACTCTCACTCATGTATCTAGTCTTTCTAGATTGCGCTCAGTTCCAATCACAGTTACTAAGATACTTACTTGGAGGGTCAGTAAGACATCTTACTACTATTGGTATACCTTTGGTATAGCTTTAGTAGGCGTTGCCCTGACCTAGTCACTTGTGTTCCTTGTTACTTGAAGACCCTGACTACTTATTCATCGATTATTACTTGGAGTTGATCACTGTTGAGATCCCGGATTGGATCCGTGAACCTTCCCTAACCACCAACGTTAAGTATCGGTGACTTAGGTCAGCCCAGCGTGTAACAGCCTTCTATTAATTAATTATCTAGTTGCAATACTCTTACCTATTATAACTACTTCTTTGCTTATTCCTCTGTCAAATAAGGCTATTTTTTGGCTAGCTACTTTTCCAGATTATAGTATTGGGCTATCTAATAGATAGTCATCTGTAAAGTAGGGGTTATTACCTCTTTTTGGAGCTCTTTATATATGATCTTGGGATTCTGGCAAATAACTTATAGGATCTAATGTTCATCTCTTAGAGAAAGGATTTGTGGTCAACTAGAGCAAGGTAATAAATTAGCTTTATAATAGGAGGCATCTTTTTTAAGGGTATATTATATAGTTTAGTAAGGGATTTTGAGCTTAGCTGTAATTTTATAGATTTTTTGACCTGCCTAAGCCTAACCAACAATGTTTCTATATAGGTATAGACTCAGCTCCTTCTTATTAGTAGAATTTAATAAGATAGGGGTCAAAGGAGCCTTTGGTGGCATATTATAGAGATTTGAAGAAGTTGGGTTAAGAATTTGATGCAAGAAAATGCATTGGATTTTAGTGGCGCGCCGGAAACTTTAGTCATAGTACTATATAGATAGCAGAATGCAGTTAGCGCGTGATGCGGTTGGGATATCAAGAAAACACTCTGGTTGCTGCCCCCTGATACGCTTCCTGGTGGCCCTTCGTAGACCATCTAGTCCTATGTCCTAGCCTGTGTAAAGGATCAAAACCCTCAGAGGTCATAGATCCTAGTAGGCAAGAAAGAACTTTCCCTTTTTTCTGGATCTCTTAGACAAAAGAAAATCCTTTATCTCCTAGACGAAGGTTAATAGTATAGCCTTAACGTCTGTTTGTTTATTTCTCCGACAACAAAGTCCACTTTGATGGTAAAACCCATCTTAAATACTATATATGGACCGAAAGTTACCATCAAAACTCTGGTTTTCCGGCGGATATAAAACTTCATATATACAATTCTATAAGTAACGACTGTATTATAAAAGGTTTCCAATGCCACTCATTTTTGATCTTCAATATAATACCGAGATCTACTCCATACGACGACTGCAAAACTAGGTGAGTACAATTATTTCTGTTCGCTTTCCTTGTCAACAGACGTGCTGATAGGGGATACAGCACACGCTTAATACCTCTAAAGCAATCCGACTTCTCCACAATTCATCCATCTACGCTTGCTTCCAGCAGACATACAAGAAAGATGTCTGCATCGACTAACCAAGCAGATCAAGCGCTCTGCCAGGGCGACAGTGGCCGGTTCCACGTTCTGTGGGCGGAAGGGCCACCCAACACTGTTTCTCGGGGCCAGACCTTTGCCATCAACCTCCTCATCGCGAACACGACCAACAAGATTCTGGCTCTCGCATGACGCTCCAGATTCAACGGGATGGAAGTCGGGATCGTGGTCCTTCTCATTCCGCCTGTCACGGGGAATGTCCCGGGCACTCTGTGGGCGGGGACAAAAACCCTCCAAGAGAACGAGAAGGCCAGGAATGCTGAGATTGAAAACCTCCAGGTAGAACAATCACAGCCAGGCGGTCGCCATTATCGATTGGCCGTCAGGCTGGAGTTTCCAGGATTCCCGACCAAAACGAGCGAGACGTGGCCATTCTTTTACCAGTCTTGATTGTGAAAACGGTGGTAGTGGCATGATATCGACCACCTCCAGCGCTTCCACCCACTCTCCTTTCCAGCTAGAAAATCGATTTGTTGATGAACTATTCTGTTTGTGAGTCAGTGGGATAGATTGCTTCTTACGTACGAATTTGATGCGGTTTTATCAGGCTATCAGAAATGACAATCAAGCGATTATCTTATCTTCCTCAATTTCTAAAAAAAAAAAACAAAAAAGTCTATAATCCCATCTACACGTCTATGGAAAATTGGTCGTCTATCTTAATCCTGGTAGCGCTTGCCCTAACCCTACTTACTTAAACCTTAGATTTACTAAACTATCGTTTCAATAAGAGTATATACCATCACTGGGCAAGCAGCCATCAATACTTTTCACGTCATTTGTGAGACCGTTTATTGAGAGAACCTGTGACTGTTGGAACTGGCCAGGATTGGCCCCTGAATTTTTAGCTAGCCAAGGACTATACCGAGGAACAGGGAGCCGAGGAGAAAGGAATCAATTTGAGAAAGGGAAAATTTGCAGCCATTAAACCACATTGCCGCTATTGCCTTGGATTATCCTCTATGTAATCCAAACGGGCGTCTTTGTCGAGGCCGAGCTGGCCGTGACGTCGATAATGGAAATAGAGTCAAATCTAATTGTGGAAATGAAGTCAGAAAGCAGAACTGTAGCTGTTATTACTGCTTTAATAAAAGATTGTAACTAGAGTAATAGCTTATTAAGGATTATACTAATAGAAAAGTAATCAGAGGCATTAAAACAAAGAGGGAGAGATTTAAATAATGTGATTTTGCACAAATGATGTCCTAACTCTGGGCTCTATGGATGGTTTAGCTGGAAAAATAGTATACTTAGGCGTCTGTTGAGAATACTAATCGACCATACCAGGAAGATACAAAATAATACATCCATCGCCGCCTTTAAGACCTTGAGACTTCGAAAGAGAAAGTTCTTAGAAAATAAGTAACTAATAAACCATACGGTTATGCATGTACGTATGTACCTAGAGTCAGCCAGTCCGCTACAGCAGGACGAGGAGGTGAGGTGTGTATGGACATGTTCAGCTGACATATGTAGCGCCCCCAATCCCCCACTTCTCCTCTCCTCGCCTTCCCCCCACTCCCGGCATTTATGTACCAACATATGTACATAAACAGTACACATCTAGAGATCCATGCCTATTCATAAATAATGTGCTGTATGTTTGTACTTTTTTAATGGCTGTAGATATAATCGAAACCGATCTTAGATTACTTCACTGCCGATTCCGTGAATAAGAGAATGTGATTCTATTCTTATCTCGCCACGGAGTAATATGTCCCTATCTTATCAGTAGCTAAATCTCGCTTATACATGCTCCGTAGTTAGGCACTCCGCAGTATAAGTACTTAGGTACCTACCTAGCGCTTGGTTAGGGATCATCGCGTACTGTTAGTCCTTATCACCGTGAACTTGGCGGCATGCTCTGATTCCAGAAACGGAAAGGACATTCCGTGTACTTACTTATCCATGGAAGATAGGCTAATTGCATCTACCGATAGGCTGTGTGACAATACACGTAGCGATAGATAGGTAGAACTTCGAAAGTCCAAGCCCAGTATTAATACATATACCAATGCAAGGTGCCGGTCGCAAAGTCGAATATTCTGAGCTTTTCCTGCGTCACAACAGGAACAAATAAGGGGTAAAAAGGAAGGCCGATATCCATTTGTCGCCGGCATGTCGACAGACGTTGAGGAAAAGACGGCCCCCGCATTGTCGACGACAGACGACGTCAAAGTGGACAATGAACTGGGCCTGGCCACCACGAATAATGACGGCGAAATCCAGACCATCCACCACCGTATCGACAAAGCGGTAGAGCGGTCATACCTCCGCAAGTTGGATTTTTACTTGCTCCCGTTCTTGTCGCTGATGTATCTGTTCAACTCTGTCGATCGGGTGAGAAGCACCACAGAGTTAGGAGCTGTTGATTGTACTGATCGCGTCTTCAGTCTAATTTGTCAAACGCCAAAACGGACGGGTTCGACACGGATATGCATTTCCAGGGAAATGAATACTCCCTTCTGCTGCTGCTGTTCTATGTTCCGAATGGCCTTGCTGGTGAGTGAAGACTCAAAACTTGATCGCATTGCAGACAAGGAGTTTGACCTGAAGGAATGCAGATCTACCTCTGAATCTGCTCACAAAGCGGTTCTCCGGGAAAATCACACTTCCCTCGCTGATGCTGGCCTGGGGTTGCTTATCGATGATCCAAACCGCGTGCACGAACTTTGGCGGAATGCTCGTCATCCGTTTGCTTATCGGGTCCGTAACCAACTGCGGTCTTGCTGTCAGAAGAATCTATTGTCGATCTGGATACTGAGTGCTTACAGGTTCTTCGAAGCCGGCTTCTACGCAGGCACCATCTTCCATCTCACCCTGTTCTACAAGCGCAACGAGCTCGGCTTCCGCATCGCCCTCATCTTCGGCAGCGCAGAGCTGGCAGCCGCCTTCTCGGGCATCTTGGCTTATGGGGTCTTTCAGATTAAGAATACGGCGCTCAAAGGATGGCAGTATCTGTTCATCATCGAGTGAGTGGATGTCCGGAATTCTTCACATTATAAATTCACACTAAGACCGACGTTAGAGGCGGAATCACTGTGCTTCTCTCGCTCTTTGGGTACTATTGGCTGCCAGCCAGTCCGCAGGAGGCGCGATGGCTGACCTCGGCCGAGAAAGACGTTGCAAGAGTTCGTTCTCTGCAGGACGGTTCCAAGGACGTGGGCGAGGACTTCAACCTGAAGCTCGCCTTCAGGCAATGGAAGGACCCGAAGATGATAATCTGGGCCGTCATCGCGCTCACCTATCCGGTCCCGTTCACCACGGCGTCCAACTTTCTTCCACAGGTAGGTACCTATACAATGTCATTCTCGCGGGCCCTTATTAATTGATGTCTTCTAGATCGTTCAACGTCTGGGTTACGACGTCGTCAAGACGAACCTGATGACCGTGCCTCCAAACCTGGCTGGCTTTTGCGTTCTTCTCGTGGTCACGAAGTCGTCGGATTACTTCCGCGAGCGAACCTTCCATATCTGCTTCGCGCTGACGCTCTCTCTGGTTTCCCTGATCATCCTCGCCACCACCGACGTGGAGACCAACAAAGGCGTCGCCTTCTTTGCCATGTTCCTCCTCGCGTCGGGCGCCTACATCCCTTCGTGTCTCTACCACTCGTGGCACAACAATAACAATATCAGCGAGAATTCGCGTGCCGTCACCACGGGTATCCTCGTCGGTCTAGCCAACCTTGGGGGAATCCTCGGCAGCGCGACATTCCGGGTTGAGTATGCACCCAATTATATACCGACGTTGGCAGCCACGGCAGCGTGTGCCGCGACGAGCATCATGCTTGTGCTAGGACTTGGTCTATGGATGAAGCACGACAACCGCCGGCGGGATCGAGAGCAAGGGGTTCGTATCCGGCCTCAGGACGTGGATACGTCTCTGCTGAAGGATCATGAGAATGATGTCAACTGGAGATGGTTCTCGTAGAATTAGCGACAGACGGGACTATCTGCTGAGTCGGCTGAACCTGTCATGGAGGAATAATCATGTCAGCAACTATCACCAGCATGCAATCTCACCCTAAGGTACATACAAGGCACGGGAGAAAAAACATTTGTTGGTGTTGTTGCCGAGTTCTGGGAGGCAGAAACGGCGTCTGTCGGATTAGGTAGTTATGTATGTACCTGCCGATTTGGGAAGGCAGAATCGTCTGCCAGGGGAAAAAAATCACAGCTTCAGGACTGAAGCGACCAGGTATTCCTACATACCTGAACAGAATACGAGGAATAGTCATCGCCTTTGTTTTTTTCCAACGAGGGGATCTTTGACAAAGAGCTAATTACAAATCTTTTGTGATGATCGGCGTTTGTTGTGGTGCATTTAACGTTGGTTGTTTTATTAGTTTACCTTTATTTTTTTTTATCAGCCGCTGCGCCGCCCGTCAAGCCAGTAGGCATCGATTATTGAGTGGTACGAGTTGGCGAGGCTCCGGGATGTCACGCTACCTAGGTATGTGCAGCCGCTACAGGAGATCGGTAGTCGACGAGTCCACTGTCGATGATCTGCAGGTGATGGGGTGCATACACTAGGCCTGTACCACCATGACCCAACCGGTTGAAGAGAGGGAAGCACTCTGCAGTCTAGACAAGTGCAGAATCGACTGTTATGAGGGCGAAACGCGCGAAGGCAAGGTGTATGGCCGTACTCCCAGGTGGATGGTAATAATGCAAATCGGATCTGCAGGACCCGTCACAATACGTGCTGGGTGGACCGTGGCGGGAGTCAGGAAGCAAAGCACACTCGGGACTTGCGGATCGTACGGGCAATCGCGGATCTCCCGACGGCACGAATGATGCCAATAAATCTATTCAGCATTGCTGCGTGCTCTCGAGCTCACGGGAGAGGCTGGCTTGACCAGATCCCGACGCGAGTTGCGGAGGAAGGAGCTGCCGCCGAGACAGCTGGGCCGCCCTAATGAAGAATGATACCGAACCGGGCAGGTACGGGTGATGCCTCCTGCCAGCCACGGCGGGCGCTGCGGGCCCACAGGCAAAGAGATACTGTCGAGGATGATTTGCGATGCCAATTATTACTGCAATCATATTGTTCCATCGAGGCTCTTGACGGCAGAGCTTCATGTGCCCCGGAATGGAGAGCAAGGCCAGGGCGTGATCCCTGCTGCTGCTGGTACCTCCACTCCACCACCCGGAATGCAGTGCCGGCGAGACTGAGAGGCCTCCACGGAGTAGGCTGTCCCACTCCCACTAGCACCAGCGTCGTCCCATTGTCCCAAGGCCCAAGCAAGCAGTCTGCAAGGTCTCGATACGGGGCACTCAGCAGAGTCAGCACGGAGTCTGCATGTTCTCCAACAAGCCTCGCCATTCTCCACCGTGCCGTGCCGTTTCTTTCCCGCCGCCAACAATGTCGCGCGACTGCACTGAGCATCAGCTGGCTTGGGTGTTATTGTCCAGCACACATGGCAGCAGGGCAGGGGCTGCAGGGATTGGATCGTTCGCCACGGCCACCGCAGCCCCGGTGGGCCTCGCTAGGTCGCAAACCTGCATGCTGGCGGCGAGCTGGGTCGTTCCCGTCTCCCCGCAGATGCATCTCGACGCCGCTATCAGAACCCTGGCCTGGCGAGACCCGCGCGGATCTGACCAGTAAGCTCCGCCGTGGGCCAGAGTCCTGACAAAGCCTGTCGGCCGTTGGAGTCGGTTAAAAGTCCCTGGGACCCCGTTCCTTGCCAGACCCTGCCTGACTGACCGACTGACCGAAGAGCATCGCAGAAAGAGACGTCTTCGCCGATGCCTTGACAGCAAGGTCCATCTCTCTCGCTCGAATTTCTGTTTTCTTCTGCCTCCATTCTGTACTGTACATGTCCTCTTCCTTTGGGTTGGCCACAGCCCTAAGCGACTACGCACAAAGCGACCTGCTGCCCCCCTCATCTTGGTGCTGAACCTCCCCTCTCCCCACCACGCCTCCTTCGATCGTGCCGCTGCCAATTCAGTGATGCAGCCCCAATCTCGCTCGGACTTGTTGCGTCGCCGGTTCCTGGGTTGTGGGTTCTTGTGTTGTTGAAGACTGGTCTGCGTGACGACCTCAGCGCTCGTCGACCATGGTCGGTGTCCCGCGCAGCAAAGGATGTAGAACGTGCCTGCGTCGTCGCGTGAAGGTGGGATGTCCTGGAGGATAAGCAAAGCTTTTGTGGCTGATCGTGCCCCATGTCTAGTGCGACGAACTTCGCCCAGAGTGCTCCCAATGTCAGAAATATGGCGTCACATGTCCCGGGTATTCCAAGTCGATGAAGTTCCAGGATGAGGGGCCGCTGTTGCGCAAGCGATTTGGGACCCGGGCCTCTCGCGGCCACCGAACAATACGGGTAAAAGGCGAACAGGCCCTGCCGTCAGATTCGATTGACGAACGCGTTCTGCCCTCCCTGGTCTCCACGTCAATGAGCCGCCAACAATCGGCTGTGTTTCGCGATTTCGTCTTATCGGCCTTTCCCCGGTGGTTCGGGCTGAACAGGCACCGAGTCCGCGTCACTTGGGCCAGCTACGTTGTCGAGCAGCTCGGGCGCAATCAGGCCTTCGATGCCGCTATCTATTGCATCACCTGTGCCTTCATGGGCCAATACCACGATGACGCCCGACTGCGGCAATCGAGCTGGGAGATGTATTCCAAGGCGATGACCTTGCTCAAAGACTCCGTGGCAGACGAGTCCATGCTGAAGTCCCGCGAAAGCGTGAGTACGTCCATCTTGCTCAGCCTCTTTGAGGCGTATTCCATGACCAAGGACGATTCCTGGGCTCGACACGCGGGAGGGACGGCGTTGATGATGTCTCTTCGAGGCCCCAACGTCCACCGAACTGGCTTTGATCGTTGCTTGTACCTGTCCTTTCGCAGTTTTCTGGTCGCACAAGCTCTCGTCGAGGGCAAGCTGTGCATCTTCGAGAAGCCCGAGTGGCAAGCCCTGATCGATCGAATCCGTCGGGAGGATATGAACGATCCAAGAGTCGATGAACCCATCTCCGTCTTCATCGACATCTCCGACCGAATCTTCATGGAAATCGCCAAGTTTCCGGGCCTTGTCAGTGAGGCGCGCGCCTTGATGACGTCCCCCGTCAGGCAGCCAACCAAGATCAAGCTCCTTGCGGCCCGCATCTGGAACTGTCGCGAGACTACGCGTTCTCTTGCCGCAGAGATGCGAACGGCCCTTTCAGTTCACGGTTACTTATCCCGGTTGGGTGACGCTTCGTTTGTTGGTCCCATTGCGTCGTCTTTCCCCGAGTCCTTCGCCAACTGTCTGCTTCGAGGGACGGACACGACGATCGCTGTTCTCGACCTACTCCTGGCTGATCTCGCCGCCATTGAGATGACGACCATTAACCCGACAGCGGGCTCTGCACCGTCTTCGGTATTACTACCTCGAGTGAAAGATTCGCGCTTCGCCCCCGTTTGTCGCCCATTCCGGATCGTTTCCGGGCTGAGACATGATCAGTACTCTGACGGATTCAAGGCCCAAGCTCGCGTTAACGAATGGCTAGATCTGGTGGCTTCGAGCATGGGAATGGAAGGACTGAGAGTCGTGTACGATATGAGCAAACCACAGACAATACCATTACGATGATATTTATCGTGGAATGCCGTTCGAACTGTCCCCTAACCGCCACTCAACAATATTCCATCTGTTTGTGCAGTAGGCACAATTATGCTGTAAAGCATAACATCCAGTCTGATCAGACTGCGGAGGGTTGCTGCATCACGTACTTTACCCCCCCCCCCCCCCCCGACTTCGTCGTGCTCTTCATATACGTGATTGCCGTGATGGCGACAACGAGGAACAATGTGTCCATGAGGGAGACGTTGCTTGAGGATGGATGATGACATGCTGACATTGAGGTGAGCCTAAAGGGAGGGCATGTTACACGATCTCCCACTTCTTTCGGCACAGGCTGACTGGTCAGCCTTACATGCCAGAGTCATCAGGATCATGTAGTACAGCAAGCACACGAGTGAGGCAGGGAATAAATAGCCGTCCGCGCACCCCCGTTCAACCAAGTAGGTGTGCACAAGAAGACCAGACTTTAAAACAGCCGGGCCTTGGGAACCTTGCACAAATGCCATCATTCTGATCCACGGAAGGCAGACAGATAGCATCGATCGATGATGGATCGACAGATGGATAGGTAGATAGGTAGCTAAAATAAATAAATAAGAAAATGAATGAATAAATAGATAGATAATGTCCAGCTGAGTCAAAACAGCTAGTAGTAATACTGCTCCTTCCTCCCCGTGAAAAAAAAAGCTCGTATACCATACCACACCATACCATACCAGTAACTAGGTAGGTAACCTAGACCTAGACCTAGACCTACTAAACAGAGGTCAAGTCAGACCGGATAAGAAAGGAAAAAGAAGGTACTACTACTCTATCAATCAATCAATCAATATTAATCAGTCAAGTCAAGTCAAGTCAACGAATGAATGAATTAATCAATTCAACCGACAACACCTCCGCTATCCGAAAAAAAAATGAAGAAAAGAGGCCATGGAAGTTCTCACTCAAATCTCGGAACCGAACCGACCCGAACCGAAACCAAACAAAACCAAACCCATACTTAAGTTGGTCTGTCTGTCTGTCTGTTCTGTCCTGTCAAGGTAGCTAGCTAGCTAGCTAGGAGGTCCGACCATCCTGGCACATCGTCATCATCATCATCGTCAAAGAAGGAAAGCAAAAAAAAAAACAAATACAACAAATCAACAAATCAACCCCGCCAAAGAAAAGAAAAGAAAAAGACGGGGCAGTGGGGAAAGAATAACGATAAACACGAGACGATGTATCCCGAAGAGAAAAATAAAGACAACGCCCGTGATCAAACCCGAGTGCTGATCAACCTCCCTTCCGCAACGCAATACCCAAAAACAACAAACAACACAATTACAATGTACTGGAAGAAGAATATGCAGAGACGCTTTTTTTTGTTCGTTTGTTGGCCCAGCAGGCAGGAATGGTATCAGAAAAACATGAACAGGTACCGTGAACCCCCCAAAAAACGCTGTCAATGGCGAGAAAAAAAAATCATAGCTCGACGTTCGAGCTCTTTCCAAAACACTCAGCACAGAGAAACGACGACTAGCGTCCATATTCACTTCACTCTATTCGGAGAAGCTCCAACACTGCCAACACGGCCGCTGACCTTGCGGATGCCCTTGCTTTCACT